>NW_027495339.1:0-220818 GCF_021521415.1 Bidens hawaiensis | reverse complement strand
GACGTGTGGGACGACGCCCAAAGAGAGCGCAATCTTAGAGCACGTTGTTCAGAAGGCCTGATATCAAATTTGAAGAGCGAGTTCGAGCTGTTAGGCATGAAAGAGACCGATAATCAATTTGCGGGAATAAAATAGCAGAATGGTATCCAAGTTCAACAGCCTTGGATCATCAGTTGACGACCCAGTTTTACTAAAGAAACTGCTTGATTCGCTCCGGGATAGGATCCTCCCCAATAGTTACCACGATTGAACAGTATTCTGACATATATAGAAACTATAGTGTTTGAAGTGGCTATCGGGTGAATAAAACCTTATGAGGATGAAAGCCGAAGCTATTTAGAACCGAAGGGGCTGTGGCTTCAGCTTGAACCTCACCAATTGTCAAGGTCGTGAATGCAGAAATGGATGAGGCGGGTATGGGGACAAATAACACGCCTTGTGTCTTGACAGTGAAGAATACGGGCACTATGAATCTGATCATAGTTCCCTCTACAGAAACACAAAGAGGATCAAGCACGTGTAGTTCAAATGACTATATATCATGATCCAACTGAAACGGGTTCAGGCCTTCATATATAAGCTAATGGTCAATTGGTTTGCGTAGTGATGCACCTAATTCATTTTGAACTATGCTTGCACTTCCATTTATCTTTTTACAGAATCAATGATATACTAAACAATCAATAATTTCTGAAATGTGCCTTTTTCAATTTTTTTTTTCCAAACTAGGCTCAGCACGAACGCTTTGATAACACAAAACTGAGAAAAGAAAATGAAAAGCTTCGAGCAGATAACACGCATTTAAAGGAACTTCTCGCCAATGCCGCATGTCCAAACTGTGGAGGAGCTGCTGCTACTGGGGAAATGTCGTTTGACGAACAGCAATTGAGGATTGAGAATGCTCGTCTACGAGAAGAAGTATGTTAAGCTTAACCATAAGACAAAATATATTCCACACATATTAATTGGGGGTTGTGTAGTTTCTATAATTTGTTTAAAGTTAATTATTTAACCTTTCAAATTTTATTTTTTTCCATATAGATTGACAGGATATCCGGAATTGCTGCAAAATATGTTGGCAAGCCAACATTCAGTTACCCTGATGTTTCATCTCATGGACCCTCTCGCTCCCTTGACTTACCAGAGTCTAGTTTTAACCCACAACAAGGAATATTAGGAGAAATGCTTGAAGCAAATGACATTCTCCGGCCCATGGCTGTACCTACTGAGAAGCGAGTTATTGTGGAGCTTGCTATTGTTGCCATGGAGGAACTACTCAGAATTGCTCAGGTTGGTGAGCCCCTTTGGGTCCCAATCTCTGGCAACTCATCTCAAGTGACATTAAATGAAGACGAGTATCTGCGGTCATTTCCCAGATGTATAGGTCCGAAACCAATGGGACTGAAATCTGAAGCGTCAAGGGAATCCACGGTTATCTTCATGAATCACATAGCTGTTGTGGAAATTCTAATGGATGTGGTATATTTTTACCGAAATTGCAATCTTTTTTATGGGTACATTCTTTTGAATTAGCAACTCAATAATCTAACAATGATTTTCAGAATCAATGGTCAAATGTGTTCTGTGGCATTGTTTCAAGAGCAACGACTCCAGAAATACTTGCAACTGGAGCAGCTGGCAATTATAATGGAGTTATGCAAGTGGTAAGGAACTTGTGAAGTTATACTGTAACTATTAAAACACCAAATCAAACTCTATATATATTAATCTAAACACAACGGTCGAGTTTTGCAGATGACAGCTGAGTATCAAGTTCCTTCTCCACTCGTCCCAACCCGAGTAAACTACTTTGTTAGGTATTGCAAAAGACTTGATGATGGAACATGGGTCGTGGTTGATGTATCTTTGGAAAATCTGTGCTCTTCATTGGTGGTAAGGTGTAGAAGAAGGCCTTCGGGCTGTTTGATTCATGAGCTTCCCAATGGATACTCAAAGGTACAACTTATTCAAGTGTTGCACCAGAACTTAATTAAACGGATGATTTCACGATGCAATAAATGCAAATGCAAAAGTAAGTGAATTTCAGGAATTCACATTTAATCTCCCATTTCTAGGTCACTTGGGTTGAAAATGTTGAAGTTGATGATGAGGCCGTTCATGATATCTATAAGGTGCTAGTAAACTCTGGTCTAGCATTTGGGGCAAAAAGATGGGTAGCAACTCTAGAAAGACAGTGTCAACGACTTGCAAGCGCAATGGCTAGCAATAATCCAGCAGCAAATATAGGAGGCAAGTATATCTCAACTTGTTAGCGTTCTACTGTTTCCTTATTAAAAGACATACCTTTTTATTATTCTGAATTTGATAAAATGGAATGTCTTTCTTCATTCATTTTTGTAGTTACAATGACTCAAGAAGGGAGAAAGCAAATGCTAAAGTTAGCTCAGAGAATGGTTTTGAGCTTCTGCAGCGGGGTTGGTGCTTCGACTGCCCGCACATGGACCACTTTATCTGACGGTGGAACGGATGATGTCCGGATAATGCACTGAAAAAATATAGATGATCCAGGGAAGCCAGCTGGTGTAGTGTTAAGTGCTGCAACTTCATTTTGGTTACCAATTCCACCAAAACAGGTTTTTAATTTTCTTCGTGATGAGAACTCTAGGAGCGATGGTAACGAAATTTTTAATGAAAATCCATACAAAATCATATACTTAACTATAATCTGAAGGTGGCTCTTCAATTTCAGTGGGATGTTCTTTCAAACTGTGAGCTGGTTCAAGAAATGCTGCACATTGCCAATGGCCATGATTCGGAAAATTGTGTTTCCCTTCTGCGTGTTAATGTAAGTTCTAAAATCATGCAAAGCACAACTAATGATCCTCATATAACTATTGAAAAAAAAAATTGGATCAAACCGAAGGTTTAGATAAAAAAACGCAGAAATCGAAGGAATAGCTTCAGACGTACACTTTTTCTGTTAATTAAATTTGAGACAATTAACTGAATACAAAACTTGAGATTTAAACAAAACCGAGGCTAATCTTATTCTAACGATACCATAATTAAATAAACTATTAAGTACTAACCGGTAAGTCTAAATAACTTAAAGTAAACAACTAGTTTTAATTTAAAGTCCTAACTAATCTTCATGTCTTCACATTTATCATCCTTTTCTGTTCGTTCCTGTATCCTAGTCCAAATTAATCCAACTATAATTGCCAATTTGTTTTACGTTGTAGAGTGCAAATTATAGCCAGAGCAACATGCTTATGCTACAAGAGAGCTCAACTGATTCTACAGGATCATATGTTATATACGCACCGTAGATATTGCAGGGATGGATGATGTATTAAGTGGGGGTGATCAGATTATGTTCCATTGCTACCATCTGGTTTTGCCATACTTCCTGACGGACCTGGACCGTATGAAGGTGGAATTCTTGAGGTTGGAACTGGAGGATCATTAATAACAATCGGACTCCAGATTTTATTCGATTCAGTTCCTACTGCCAAAATATCACTAGGAGCAGCGACAACAGTCAATAGTCTAATTAAGTGCACAGCTGAAAGGATCAAATGTGCATTAGATTCTCACAATATATGAGCAATATTATCGGCACTATAAATGGTAAGCCCATCAACCTCCGTCGATTACATCCTATTTAAAGCTAGCTACTAGCATGCATTCTTAATTTTTCCTGTCAGCCGTAAAGTAAAGGAAATCCATAAAAGGTGATCAATTTTTTTTATATTATACTAAAAGTTCAAAAAACTTCTTTTAACCACTCTAGCTTCATCGCTAGTTATTATTCTGAATGGTGGTTAACACAATATGTTACGATATCTACTCATTCGCATGCTTTGTAGTGCCATGGCGGGAAGAGGGAAAGATCTAGGCGGGTGATGTTTCTCTTTATCTTCTCAAACGGATAGAAGAAGTCAAGAACGCACCTTGACGATATTTGGACTTATGGAGATGGTGTGTCATTCTGATGCAACATAAGAAGAGCATTTACTTCATTACATGGATTATAGGTTCGGGTATTGACTCTGCCTATCTTGAAGATTATAGAGTAAACTTACACCTTGTCAAGTGAATTCTAGTTAATACTTCCAAATATTTCGTTTTGCTTAGGATTTATTTTATGGTTTTCCGGTCTTGTTTTGAACATGAAGTCAATTGCCAGCATGCTTGTAGTAACTGGTTACAACTTTATTTTATTGCTGGTATGGTTTTTTTGTCTGACATTTGTCTATCAATTCATTGGCTTGGTTTTACCTTAGGAAATGAATTTTTAGTAATAATTTGTTCTCAAATAGTTGTTACCCGTATGCTTTATTGTCTACAAACATGATCAGATATAACCAGTCTTGTGCCATGAAAGTGGATTCATGTATGGATAGTTCGTGAAAATAAGAGTCAAGACATGTTTTCTTGATCTAGATCTTCATATTCACTATCATCTCCTAGAGCAGTCTTGTTTTCCGTTAATCTTTCCATGTTTGTTTCATGAGTCCATTCATTTATTATTTCCCTATTATCTTCAAACCTGGAACTGATCTCACATTTGTTTCTTTCAAATTTCATTCGAAAAGCTTGCATCCTTAATTGTTCCAAACTTGGTACATTTTCTGGAACATAGAACACACTTTGAAACATTAATGCCTTATAGTTTATACCCACAATCACCTGCCCTACCCTTCGAATAAACACAATTTCTGATTTCTCTACTCGTGTGCCGATCCCAAAAGATTTCTTAATCATATTAATGTGTGGCCAAGATGATTACGATAGTGAGTATTAGAATACCATTTATCGGACCATGACCCATGGTCTCTGTTCAAGATACAATGTATTTGTCAGCATGATCTGTAACATCTGATTGATCTTCAATTCCTATGTTAATCGCTCGTTGGATCAACATTGTTACCCAATCTTCTTCCTTTAGTTTGCATCGTTTAATTACATGACCTGGCTCCCTACAATAGTAGCATAACCGCTTGTCATATCCACCGCTCTTATGATTCCGGTTTCTGCAATTTCTCTCCATCGTCTTTGTGATTAATTTGCGAAAATCGCATGGCTCTGATACCATATTATTGGGGGTATCACAAACACAACTGTGACAAACTTGAATGGATCAATCAATAGTAATATGATTAATCCAGGTAATTAACGCCGATATCATAATAGCATTTATATACAAAGGTATAGCGGGCAACTGATTCCCGAACCGTAATAATGTTTATACCAGATTAACAGGTTTTATCCTAAGTTACCCAACAACCTAAACTAAAATACATAAGTTTCAGTAATTACAAACATAATAATAATAATAATAATAATATCAACCCTAATAATGTTTATATCGACCTAATTGTAATGGCTTGTTAGGATCCTAAGTAGCTTTTCCCTTGGTTACAGCTTTCTTAATTCTAAGCCAATCTCAAATCACACACAAAATTAATCTTGTAGAATAATATAAATATCGTCGAAAACCTGCAACACAACTAAAAAACTACCGAAAAAGGATTAACAGACATAAACCTGATAAATCTGATAACAATAAACCAATATGAACACACTCTAACAATCGTTTTTTTTTTAATTTTCTTGTAACTAAATTAAGCCTGAACATATAAAAAAAATAATTAGAACAGTTCATAAAAACGTTGATGATGAAACTACTAACAGATCAAGACATTAAAATCGATTACAAAATTAAATTCAAAAAAAAAAGAATAAAACATACTAGCTATTAGTTGTTTTCGTTGATTGGGACCTCTAATTGCTGGATACGGAAATCAACCAAGAGATCTATCAATGAAAATACAATTTATTTTTGTCAATAACTTTTTATAATGGATATAAGTTATGTAATGTGAAAGTGCAACATTCCCCTTTTTTTAGTAATAATAACTCACTGTGATATAATATAGCTTTGCACAACCCGATCTAACCAGTTAAGGATCTTATATGATCAAGAAATGTGTAAGGGCAAAAATGTGACTTGCGATATCAAAGTACGAAACCCGTTATATATTTACGGTCAAGTTAATAATTAAAGTGGGCGAGAAATTCAGACACGAGACGAGAACTTCGACACGCGTTTAAGTTTAACGAGAATGCTTCTATATTGTTTTTTTTCTATGTTTAGCTATAAATAGGAAACTTGTTTTCTTTTATAGTGTGTGTTTTGATGGTGTAAACAACCACCCAAGGGGAGCTCACCTTGGGTGGAGTCGGTTCGTTCTTAATATTATAAATCTTTAACCGATTGCGGAGATGTTCACTATATTTATTATCTTTATATTTTTGTTTCGATCGTTTGTTTATACCGAACCCGTCTCAAGCACTTATCAAGAACAAAACCGTTCGTTGTCGGATCCAGTTTCGGGACCTACAATTGGTATCAGAGCGGGTTTGAATCAATTGATTCAACTTTGTTCTTGATATTCGGGTTCTAATTCCGCTATTACCCGAACCGAGATGTTAAATTTCTTGAAGTTTTTGAAAATAAAGTTTGGTTTTTGGAAATAAAGTTTGAAGATTTGAGAAAATAAAGTGCTCAAATTTTGTCTCATGTTTCTAGATCTGGATGAGGTTCGTTTTAAGGGTTTTGTGAAGTGAACAGTGGGTTTGTTCATAGGTTGCAAATAAACGGTCAGATGGTCACATCTGCGTTTGGAGGGTCGCTGGTCGGAGGATGATTTTCAGTAGTTGGTGGACGGTGAGAGCGCGGTGAATGGTGGCTGGTGTCCTATGACGTCGCTGTCTCTTTGATATTGTACATCTGATGATGGTGAGCCAGAAACAAAGTTGCGGGGAGCAACAGCTCATGGTGGTGTTGCCGGATTCGGTTATCCGGCGGGTTAACCTCAGACAACCAGGTCTTGTTGAAAGAGGTGGTTCCGGAGGATGATGGTGGTGTTACTGGTGGCGGCGGCTGTTGAGGTTCTATGCAGTTGGCCGGAAAAGTCAATTTTCCGGTGGGGTTATGGCCGTGGTGTTGACCACCATTGGAGGAAGAGGTGGTCGGAGAGATGGTTGGCGGCTGAAGTGCCGGAATATGGCTGGGCTGAGCTGTCGGAATACGGTTGGCGGGGAAGCGGCGTTTCCGGCAGGGAGGCGGTGTAGGTGACCAAGGAGATGGTGGTTAAGATGTTGCTAGGGTTTCTCCATCCCTAGTTATTTTTTTGTTCTTCTTAGTGGGCTTGGGCTGCATGTTATAAAAATAAGGTATGGACTAAATTTGCTGTTGGGCTATTATTAGTCTTACTATGGGCTGTCCAAACAGACTTGCTTTTATTTTGGGCCTGATTCAACAAAGATATTTTATTGGTTGAGAAATAATTACATGTTCGAGTTGACCAAACTGAAGAACATCTGCGTTTGGAGGGTCGCTGGTCGGAGGATGATTTTCAGTAGTTGGTGGACGGTGAGAGCGCGGTGAATGGTGGCTGGTGTCCTATGACGTCGCTGTCTCTTTGATATTGTACATCTGATGATGGTGAGCCAGAAACAAAGTTGCGGGAGCAACAGCTCATGGTGGTGTTGCCGGATTCGGTTATCCGGCGGGTTAACCTCAGACAACCAGGTCTTGTTGAAAGAGGTGGTTCCGGAGGATGATGGTGGTGTTACTGGTGGCGGCGGCTGTTGAGGTTCTATGCAGTTGGCCGGAAAAGTCAATTTTCCGGTGGGGTTATGGCCGTGGTGTTGACCACCATTGGAGGAAGAGGTGGTCGGAGAGATGGTTGGCGGCTGAAGTGCCGGAATATGGCTGGGCTGAGCTGTCGGAATACGGTTGGCGGGGAAGCGGCGTTTCCGGCAGGGAGGCGGTGTAGGTGACCAAGGAGATGGTGGTTAAGATGTTGCTAGGGTTTCTCCATCCCTAGTTATTTTTTTGTTCTTCTTAGTGGGCTTGGGCTGCATGTTATAAAAATAAGGTATGGACTAAATTTGCTGTTGGGCTATTATTAGTCTTACTATGGGCTGTCCAAACAGACTTGCTTTTATTTTGGGCCTGATTCAACAAAGATATTTTATTGGTTGAGAAATAATTACATGTTCGAGTTGACCAAACTGAAGAAAGTCAAATTTGTTCGGGTTTCGTCATTATTAGACCGTGTTAAAAGCATATTATTTATATATTATTTTCAAGGAGTTCGAGAATTGGATCCTGAAAACGTAGGCTACGAGCATCCGAGATGCTTATTTATTAAGGTGATAATTTTTGAACAACTTGTATTTAAAAGGGAATTAAATTGTTTAAGCTCTCAACCTGAAAATGTGGGATATGAGTATCTGGGATACTTATTTATTAGGGGTGAGTTACTTAAATAATTTCATTCACGGAAATAATAAGCTTTGTCATTTGATCATTGTCCTCGGTATTTCGTCAAGCTCTTCTGATCATTGTCCCCGGTATTTCATCAAGCTCTTCAATGTTGCTTCAATGTCGCCCTGGCTGCCGGAAGCAGGAAGGACGGTGGTGGCCGTGGTAAGTGTAAGGAAGGGGGTGAGGGACCTGCTTATAAATAGTTAGGGTGGAGGGCCACTTTGGTAATTTTGGTAATTAAAGCTATAATAATAATAATAATAATAATAATAATAATAATAAAACATATATAATACAAGGGTGTGACCCAAACTTGATTCAAGATAAACGAGACCTGAACCCGAGACCCGACTCGTTTAGGAATCAAAACCCAAACGTTCGTTAAGAAACCGTTAAAGTTCGTTAAAGAATCATAGTAATAAGGTTAAGGTTTAATAAACTAATAAATGAAGCTAAATTTCAGTAAACTAATATAATCGGTTTGGTAAGGCTTTATGTTCGGTTCGGTTAACTCAAAGGATAATTTCGTTAACATAAGAATACAAATAATAAAATATAGAGAATTAATACGTGTTATTCAATAAACAGTTAGTGGAGCTCAATTGAAGAAAGGCATAACGATTAACTCAGAAAGGAATCGTCTACAGGTGAGTTCTAGCCCCTTTTTCCTTAAACGTTTTGGGGCTGTATGCATACTCAAAAAAGAAGATAAAAGACGAACGAGATATGTTTTAAGAGAAGAAGTAAATGTGTAGATTAGTAATAAAATTATTTAACCACTAATGTTTAAGAACGTGGGTAAGTCATGATGTGGGCGTCAGGGGTCGTAGTACCTTATACCTGTCCACATCACGAGTACTCATGAGTGGTATTGCAGACACGTACATGATAGACAGATGCTCTACTTATGAAAACGATAGAGTGCTATGGAAGGGAAAGCACAGGCACGAGCACAATAAAGGACTAAAAGCCTATACTATGTTCGGGTACGTGTTGTGATAGTAATGTGGTCTAGCTATAGATACAATGAATTGATTGATTAGAATAATATGTATAAATGGTCCAGTTATGGATACGAAGAATAATATGGTCCAGTTATGGATACGAAGAATAGTATGGTCCAGTTATGGATACAAAGAATAATAGGGTCCAGTTATGGATACAAAAGATAATGCAGTCCAGTTATGGATACTATGGTGAGATGGTCCAGTTATGGATAATATGAATAGGTGGTCCAATTAGGGATACTAAGTACAGTAGCTATTAATTATGTGCATATATGTAGTACGATTGCATGGCATGATAATTTTAAATGCATAGATATACGTTGTGTGAATGTATGGTCCAGCCATGGATACTAGTATCATGGGTAAATGTTAGTGGATAGAGCAGATCGAAAGAAGGTAGGGAGCAAGCCCTATTGAATATTTGCGTACATTAATAATATGTATATTGATGTGAATGGATGTATATAGAGGAGAACAGGTGCATGTTCGTGCGTAGAGCCTTCGGGCCTCATGCATGCGCAACGAGTTACGATGGCAAATCTCTCTAACTTGATATGGTTCGATTACAAGTAAGAATAGAAGGCTCGATTAAGAGCAAGTACGTTGAGACTAGTTATAGACGAGTGCTACGTTGCGTATGAATGTTTAAAGAATGTGATTTGATTATAAATCAAAATTTTATGAAAAGAAAGAAACGATAGAACCCACTCAGCGTGTAGCTGACTTTTAGTATGCATGCAGGTATTATTGATGACGTGGCAAGCTCGGGGTGCGCGCAAGACTATCCATATTGAAGATCTAGCTAGAGTTAGAAGTATTTTATAAAAGTTTAAATTTCCATTGCGATATGTATAGACTTCTGCTATAACAAACTATGTTTATGATTAAATCCAACGCTAAAGTAGGGCACCTGGGCTCAGGCCTTACAAACAGGAAAGTATCTTTTAGTAAAACGGGCATATCTCGGTCTAGAAAATGAATAACGGGACCCATAATATATGAATTTCGGGTTTCTCGAAAAGAAAAATCTGAATATGAGGTTACATTATTTCTTGCTACGTGAACTGTGGGGGGGGGGGGATCCTTCGCGCTACGCGAAGGACATAAAAAACAGGAAAAGAAAAACCGTAACCGATATAATCGGTTTTCAGGCCCCGTTCGACATCTCCTTCATTCCAACAGTCAAGAATGAACCTAGGGGTAATTTTGCATCATCTTGGAGCTTCCGGTTCGTCCAATCAGTCCATGCTTACATCCTTTCATCAGATAAGCGAGTTAATCGTTATGCCAATGTCAGGCTAGACATCTTTGTGATCACTTTAGGCTAGGGTTTTGTGTAAAGTGATTATGATCGGTTTATTTGTGCTTCATTAATTAAGAGTTTGATTGAATATTCATTGGATATTCACACCATAGTAATGTGCATAGGTTTCTTGTACATGAGTCCAAGAATCCCAATGTACATGAAGGCACTATTATTGAGTGGAGGACCGACAATTTTTTCGAAAATATGTTTCCCTGTTTAAGGAAAACACATGCGAGTTCATCAAGAGCGGTTAATGAAGCAAGTACATCAAGAGCGATTGATGATACTGTTCATGATAAGAGACATGAACGACCCGAAATTGAGGAAGGTGAGCTTAGACGAAGCAAAAGACCAAGGATTGAAAAATCCTTCGGTCCTGATTTCGTGAGCTACATGGTTGAGGGTGAGCCCAATACCTACCGCGAGGCGGTTACCTCCGCAGAATCACCTCAATGGAAAGAAGCAATTAAGAATCAGATAGATTCTATATTGCAAAATCATACTTGGGAGTTAGTAGATCTTCCGCCGGGTTGTAAACCCCTTGGATATCGTTGGATATTCAAAAGGAAGATGAAATCCGATGGAAGTATTGATAAATACAAGGCAAAGTTAGTGATCAAAGGGTATAGACAAAAAGAAGGTCTAGACTAGTTTGATACTTACTCGCCAGTCACGCGAATAACCTCAATAAGGTTGGTTCTTGCAATCACGGCCTTACGAAGTTTGGAAATTCACCAAATGGATGTAAAACCCGCATTTCTAAATGGCGATTTAGATGAAGAGATTTACATGGAGCAACCCGAGGGTTTCTCCGTCCCAGGGAAAGAGGGCAAAGTATGTAAACTAGTCAAATCATTGTATGGTTTGAAGCAATCTCCTAAATAATGGCACTTAAAGTTTGATCAGGTGATGCTTGACAATGGTTTCAAAATAAACGAGTGTGACAAATGTGCCTATGTGAAGGACACGCCAGGAGGTTATGTGATTTTATGTCTTTATGTAGATGATATGGTTATCATTGGGAGTAATGATACTATGATTAAATCTACAAAAGATATGTTGAAAGCGAGGTTTGACATGAAAGACTTGGGGACGTGATTCTTGGGGTTCAAATTACTAGAACTCAAAATGGTCTTATCTTGAGTCAATCTCACTATGTGGATAAATTCTTGAGAAATTCGATAAGGATGACACGCGTGTCGCATCAACTCCAATTGATACGATCCACCATCTATCTAAAAATAGAGGCGAGGGTGTTGCTCAGTTAGAGTACTTAAGAATTATTGGTAGTCTAATGTATCTTATGACATGTACTCGACCCAATCTAGCTTATGCTGTGAGTAGGCTAAGTAGATATACTAGTAATCTGAGCGTGGAACATTGGAAAAGTATAACACGGGTTCTAAGGTACTTAAGATACACAAGAGACTATGGACTCCATATAATCGAGATCCAGCTATGATCGAAGGATACAGTGATGCAAATTGGATTTCGGATATAAAAGATTCTAAATCAACAAGTGGATATGTATTCACACTTGGTGGTCCAGCTATTGCTTGGAAGTCTTCTAAGCAAATGGTTATAGCTAGATCCACGATGGAATCGGAGTTTATCGCCTTGGATAAATGTGGTGAAGAGGCAGAATGGCTACGTCAATTTATGGAAGATATTCCAATATGGCCAAAGCCTTTGTCGGCTATTTGCATACATTGTGACAATCAATCAGCGATTGGTAGAGCCCATAGCGTGATGTACAACGGCAAATCAAGGCATATTCGACGTAGACATAACACGGTACAACAACTACTCACAACGGGTATATCACAATTGACTATGTGAAGTCAAAAGATACCATTGCAGACCCGTTAACAAAAGGCTTAAGCAAAGAGTTAGTTAACAAGTCGTCAAAAGGAATGGGACTAAAGCCCATGGGAAAAGGGGACATGAGGAAAACCTAACCTAGTTGACTGGAGATCCCAAGATCTAGGTTCAATAGGACAACTTAATCATGAAACCAAGGGTGGTGACTGTGGGGGAGTACCCCAAACCAAACTAAAGAGCGTTTCGTGCGCGCGCGTCCAAGTCCATTCCAATCAATGACACATGTTGTATGGATAAGCATAATAAAGGTTAATGATTTGTGGAAATCAACAAACCTATTGCTTTTAATGATTTGAGCGAGAATCATCTATGTGAGAGAGAACTAGGGTCGGTTTGAAAGGATTTTGGGGCAAAAATTCTAGAGCTCTCGCAGAACCAGGCTAGTGTTCCAGGACCATAATAGGACACGTAAGTGATGGGGTATATTCAAAGATATCGTGTCTACACACCGCTTGGAGACTGAGTATGCTTCACAAAGGAAGGTTCAAAGGGTAACACCTACCTATTCTGCAATGCTCAACCGTTGAATTGAATCTAAGAAACTTGCATGTATGGATTGATCTCAATGTGAAAATGAATGAGTTTTGTTTTCACATGTGGGGGATGTTGGAAAATTTGTGGAAATGAATTAGTTTTGTTTTCACATGTGGGGGATTGTTGGAAAATTTTTGTGAAAAAAAATATATATGTTTAAACTTTGAATTATTTTATTCAAGGTTGTTATTCAATTAGCCAAAGCCATTAAAATGTCCTTTAACTTGGTCAAAAAAATTAAAGTTTTGGTTAATGGTTCCTTTAATTTGGTCAAAAAATTAAAGTTTTGGTTAATGATGGTTGAATGGTTTCAACTTTCTACTAGTATAAATACCAAGGGAGCTTCTTGGTTGTAGAAAAACACAAAATTAACACATTCTCTCTTGTGTTTTCTTCAACTTTCTTCTTAAAAAATTCCAACATTCTTGATCATTTTCATCATTTTCTTTAAGGTACTATTCGGGTGCTAGAGCTCTCCTCGGCAATACATATTGCTTAGGCCGTTGTACCCTGGGAAACAAAACGGTGAGAGACCCGGAATTTGTTTTAAGGGCCCTGTGTAAAACAAGATCCTCGGCCACAAAGACTACGACACCATTCTTCTTCTACACCTTTCTTGCATTATTTTATTTCAATTGTATTGTAATTTTGATTTTTTCCGGTGTAATTCGTATTGTAATTTACTTGCTTTCCTAGATAGGTTTGATTCCTTGTATTGTAATCATTTTATTAAAAGTGTTTTATTCTTATACGCGAACGGTTTCCTACATATTACTCAGTATGTGTTATATTTTGTTCATCATAAATTGTGTTATATTTTGCTATCTACTATGTTTTTGTACCCTTCATAGATTTAGGATACTTTATAGAATAACTTAACCGTAATTCAAGTGGTATGGGAGCCGTCTCATCAAACTCTACGATATTAGATTTTAAGTCTTCGCTTTTCAATTTCTAGCTTGTAGATTTTATATTTTTTTTTCAGATCATTGCGTCTTTTTATATATCATTGTGTTTTTTGTTTATTTTCATCATTTTGTCAATTTTCCTCGATATTGTACGTGTTATATTACTCAATATTGTGTTATATTTTGTGACCTAGTGTATTTTGTACCCTTCATAGATTTAGAATACTTTATAAAATAACTTAACCCGAAATTCTATTATTATTTAAAATAGTAGTTGTAAAGAAAAAAAAATGGAACGTAGAAGGAATAGTAAGCAGTTATTTTGGATGATACTAATTTAAATGCACTGTTTGTGATATAATCTTAATTATTAAATGCAGTCTCTACTTATTCTATATATGTATTTTATTTTGAAAGGTAAATTTCATTCAATCACAAAAACGACACTTGCTAGTCCTCAAAGCAAGGACCGCAAGGGAAACCAAGTTACATCAAACCAATAGGACAAGTACACCAATCATTCCAATCTAAATGTTTATGTCTCGACCTATTTGTAATCCAAAAATAAGAAGTCGATTTGATCTTGGTCACCACCTTGATAGCTTTGATAGTTTTCCTTTGAAAGTTCCGCTCGTTTCTAGCAATCCATATGCATTAAAGGTCGTTAAAATGATACCATGCATCACCCGTTTCTCGTACTTCCCCATTTTAAAGCCTTTAACAAGCATAAGAAGATCACAGACATCGAAAAGCGAAAATAGGATTCAACCGACACCAAGCGGAAATCCTAGAACAAACCTCTGCTGCGAAAATACATCGAGTAAAGATGTGGCAACTCGAAGATTCCTGGTTCGACTCGCAAAACGGGCAAGAGTCATCCAAAAAAACCATCCCTCTTTTAGTAAGAGCATATTTCGTAGGAATCCTATCTTGCTCTGCACGCCACACCAAAATGCCACACTTAACCGGAATCTAGTTCTCCCACTTAAGCTTAAAAAAAGTTGATAATTACGGTTGTTGACTATAAGTTTCCTAGCTGCCGAAACCGAGAAAAAACCTGACCCATCACCTGTCCATTTCCAGATGTCTTTGCCCTCACCCCACTTATATTCATAAATTTTATCTAATAAATTGAACAACTCCGAAACCTCAAATGGGGAGTTAGGTAGTTGACGCCAATCCCAATTCAACACAGTAACACCATTGTGTTTGTTAATTATTTCATTCACACAAACCCATTTATCGGATTCTAACCTGAAAAAGTGAGGGAAGACGTACCGTAACGGTTGCTCGTTCAGCCACGGATCACACCAAAATCTTATACATTTTCCGTCCCCGGCATATCCGACCAGAAAACTATTAAATGCCTTGCCATTGGGCGTACAATGCTCCCCGATTTTTACAATATCCTTCCAACAACCATTAGCCGAGGATCTCATAGGCATCATTGACCAGTTTCGACACAACCCCGGATAATCTTTTTCCAAAGACCATTGTTATCAATTTTATATCTCCATCCCCATTTAAATAATAAGGCCTCGTTGATGTCTTTTAACCGACTAATGCCCAACCCTCCTAACCTTTTAGGTCTCGCCACTTTCTCCCACGCTACCCAGCTTATTTTCTTATCCTCCATAGAACCACCCCATAGAAACCGGCGCATGATACCCTCTATTCTATCAATCATCGCCGTAGGCGCTTTATAAAGCGAGAAATAATATATAGGAAGATTTTCAAGCACCAATTTTATGAGAGTAACTCTACCCCCAATAGATAGCATCTTCGATTTCCAAGTTGCTAGTCGGGATTCCACCATTTCCATCACCGAGTTCCAATTATTGATGCGGCTCATGTTCGCGCCCACTTTAATACCCAAATATGTAAACGGAGTAACGCCTCTTCTACACCCCAAAACACCCAAAACTTCTTGATTACTCATTTCAATACCGAATAGGTTCGATTTGTGAAGATTAATTTTAAGACCCGAGTACAAGTAAAAACTCTAAGAACTCGAGCCGTCTTCTCCAAATTCTCTCGAGACCATTCTCCCAAAATCAAAGCATCATCAGCGTAAAATAAGTGATTAATATTATGCTCAAGGTTCGGAATATGAATACCGTGCAGTTCACCAATCTCTTTAGCTATGTTTAACATACAAGAAAAAGCCTCCATCATGATCAAAAAAAGGAACGGAGAAAGAGGATCTCCTTGCCGAAGTCCCTTTTCGCACTTGAATTCAAACGTGGGAGAACCATTGACCAAAACCGCCGACCTAGAGGACTCCAAAAATCCCCTTGATCCACTCGCACCATTTCACCGGAAATCCCATCTGTAACAAATTAGAAATCAAGAAAATCCAATTAACATTATCATACGTCTTCTCAAAGTCTATCTTCAATAGAAAAGCCTTCTTGTGATGTTTTTTCAACCAATCCATTAACTCGTTAACAATGAGGGGCCCATCCAATATAAATCGGTCTTGAAGGAAAGCTGACTGGGTCTTAGAAATCACCAACCCCAAGATCTTTTTCATCCGATTAGCAAGGATTTTAGACACCACCTTGCTAATAATCCCTATGAGAGTAATCGGTCTATAATCTTTGAGACCCAACGGGTTTTTAACCTTGGGAATCAAAGTAATAAACGACGAACCAAAACCGTGACTAATAACTCCTGAGTCATGAAAAGTCGTGAGAATGTTAAAAAAATCATCTGCCAAGAAGCTCCAATATCTCTTCACGAACAAGAAATTAAACCCATCCAGGCCCGGAGCTTTGTTCGAACCACATTCAAAAATCGCCACCTTAATTTCTTCTCTAGAGAAGGGGGCAACCAAACCATCTTTGACCGCATTCGGAATAAACTTAATACCTTCACACTCAAGGCACGGACGAACTGAAATCTTCTCTCTAAATTAAATGCTCCCTGAAAAAGCACAAAACATGTTTCTTTACCTGAGTCGGTTTAGAAACCCACTCCCCTTCCACCTCCAATCCCGGTATAGAATTCCTAGCCTTCCTTCCATTAACCACACTATGGAAGTATGCCATGTTATCATCACCAAAAGTTGCCCATTTCACCTGTGATTTCTGCTTAATATCGACTTAAGAAGTTCAACCTCCTCAATCCCCTTTCTACATTCTACCCAAACCCAAATCTCATCCTCCTCTAGCTCTCTTTCCTCCATAAGAAACTCATACTCCTCCCTTTCCGCTTTCAATTTAGCCAATTCTTCACCTTCTTTAACTTTAGTATCCTTTATCCACTTCTTGAGACTGTCACGAAGTTTCTTGAGCTTCTTTAATAAAACCATATCTGAAGGTCCAGAAAACACATAATCCTCCAAAACTTTAGCAACCAAGTCCTCACACCCTTCCCTATCAAGCCAAGAATTAAACCAACGAAAGGGTTTAGGACCAAAATTAGTATCAATCAACGATAACACCAAGGGAGAATGATCTGAAAGATTCCTAGTGCCCTCAAACAAGCATTTGGCCATTTATCTACGAAATTAGAACAAACCAACATCCTATCAATCTTGCTGAATTTAAAACTACCCCTTCTATTAACCATAAAAGTGTACTTAGAACCTTTCATATTAAACTCTTTAAGACCTGCTTCATTAATGATCATTAAATCCTTCGCGTATGCCTCATCAAAATTAGTATTCTTTCTTTCCTCCCTACATCTCACAGAGTTAAAGTCGCCCAAAACAACCCACCAACCTGAACCATTCTGAATAACATGAAGAATTTTCTGCCATACCTCTTTTTTTCATTATTAGGTTGTGGGGCATAAACATTTACAACATTAAGCTTGATATTCCCACCCACCAAGAAACCCGTGGTCACCAAAAAATTGTCACTGATAATCGAGTTCTCCTTTTGAAAAACTTTAGGATCCCACATGTTAACAATACCCCCGACCGCCCGTTAGAGTTAACCCAATCAGCTTCAAAACCCTGACCACCCCAAAAATTATCTAACACGGACATATGCGTGTTCACACACAACGACTCTTGCATACCCAAAAAAGACACCCCAAAATTCTCTTTTAAACTCTTGATCCAATTCGATTTCCCAGCAACTCTAATCCCACGGATGTTTATAAACAACATATTCATATCTTACCTATTTGTAAACCTTCTTGAACAATTGATTCGTCCACCAAACCGTTAAAATTTGTAAGCCGATCCCTAAGCATCTCACCTAAAAATATCGTAGCCGAAACCTCCTGACCCATTTTCGGACCCTTGGAAAGACCAACAGCAGCTTTCATCACACCGATTTCTTCAGTAATATCTTCTGTGACAATATCACCGAATTGATCTTTTTCCAATGTAACCGTGTTATCAGGATTCCTAACTGGGCAATCGTTTAAGTTAAACATCCTTTCGTTATCAGAACATTCTACACCCTCTGACTCAGCGCCTATTCCCAAATCAGCAGACTCAAGATCTTTAAAATTTACGTTCTGTTTGTCCACTTCATTTCCACCCCTCTTAGTTGTTATATTAGAGCCCAAAATAAAAGGCTCAAGGCCAAAAGGATCATCTGTAGTAAAGCCCACACGTTTCTCCTTAATAGGCCTGTCGTTGGAACTATTGCACTGACCCGATACTGTAACATTTTTTTGCTTTCTTCCTTTTGTTGTTTTTACCACCTTCCCATTACCCACATTATTTAAAGAAGGTGTAACTTCTTGATAATGGAAAGAATCCATATTTTTTTGGAGACCGACCAGCATTCCCAAGATTCCCGCAATCATTATCATCCTCCAAAATTATCACCAGTGAGTTATCTCCGTTACCGGCGAGGTTAGAAATCGGACTTCTATTTACTTCCTGCGGCTCCTCCATTACAACCGATTCCTCCTCTGCATGATGATTCTTTGGTATCTTGTCGTCTGCATACAAAAATTCGGTAGTCCATTCGCCTAAAATTTCCGAAACCCATACCGAAAACATCTTGTCTCTCCACACCACCAAGACCTCGCCCTGCACTCGTCTCCCATCAGTCACCACTATCCTGACATAATAATACGAGACATCTGCATCTTCAAATTCGAACTGAGCTTTATAAATACCTCGCCAAATATCTTAGCTACCTCATGAATTGTATTATTCGACAAGGCTTGTAGAGGCATCCCCTGGATTTTGATCCAAGCAATTCGTTCAAAGGCTAATTCCTGACCATCCTGTATCTCCACGGATGTGAAAGAGTCGTGCCTTCCAAGCATCTCATCACGGGCCATTATAGCATGTTCATTTGATTTGAAGGAAATCAAGAAACGCATACCTCCCAAATACCGTGATACCCCACTAGCTAGACCCATCTCATTCAGAACCGACTTAAAGTTTCGAAAAACTTCGAAAGATCCGACTCTAACCGTTAAGGTTCTTCCTCGATGAGCCTTGAATCCGTTCGAATTATCGGCCAGGACCACCGTCTTTTTTTTCCAGTTTCCTTGTACCTCTCTCCGGTTAGCGCCTCCTGATATGAGAGAACTCAATAAACTTCAAATTTTATTCCTCGTAACCACTTGGCTTGGATGGTTTCTCCACAGATGGTTTCTTCGGATTCCGATCAATTATTTCTCCATCTTCAAGAACGTATCTCGCCACGTTGGTTGCCAACTTATAATCTCCCAATCGAATCTTTAACGTCAATCTAACCAACTCCGCTATGTCCTTGACATCTAGAAACGACACAAAACCAAATCTGTTGCCTCCCCGATCTCTTTTCTTTGCTATGTAAATATCATATATGGTTCCGTAATCCCGTAGCACCCCGGTCAAGTCATTCCCGCTGCAGCGTTCCGGTAGATTAGAGATAAAAATCTTGGTGATCCTCCGCTGAAACTCCGCTGAAGGAGGTTTCCTCCGGTCACCCATGACGGCTAGGGTTTCATTATATATGTATTAAAATCTTGTTTTTATTATATTAATTTTCTAAACAATACATGATATTGTTGTGATAAAGTGGTAGGAGAGAGACTTGGTATTTTATGTAATCCAGATTCGATTCTTGCCTACATCATTTAGTTTCAGCGGTGTTGAGTGATGAGTGATGATGGGAGACTAGACAAAGTAGGTGATCGTCACTAGTTAGATAATTGACCATTATCTCATCGCACTATCATGCCTTCGGGCTAGTGTTCATGGGTGTTGGCCACAGGTGATCAGGGTTTTCCCCAAAAATGAATATATCCCGATATGATGAATTTAGCAAATTATATATTCAAAATAAAGTTATTGTACTTAATAATTAAATAGTATTAATTTTAAACTTTCTGTTACAGTTAATGACTTAATGTTCACCTTTTTTGTTTCAGCTATTAGTAAAAAGACGTTCAAAAAAATAAACACGCTTGATATATACTTTTCTTTTTATGGTTTTTTGCTTTTTGTTCTTTTTTATTTTGGTATCACATGAATACTTTTACTAAACACTTTTATATTATGTTTTAGATTTAACAATATATATGCATATGGGGTTATATCATTCAAGAGCCATCTTAGGTTGTAATAACTTTATATGCAGATGGGGTTATTTCATTCAAGAAACATCTTAAGTTGTAATAACTTTAGTACTTAGTGTTTTAGATTTAACAATATATATATACATATGGGGTTATTTCATTCAAGAACCATCTTAAGTTGTAATAACTTTAGAACTTAATGTATGGACTAAATTAAAACACATCATCATTTATTAAAAATATTGCAAGAGTATTTTAATCTCTTATTTTATTTATCTTTCTTCAATAATTAGACACTCACTCTATTTCTGTTTCCTCATTACACCATCATCATTCTATGTTTCTTTCCTCATTATATTTTTCTCAAAGTTATTAATTTAATTTATTAAATATATAATTTGAGTAAGAAAGGTCTTCTTTTTTTATAAATTATAGTATTTATCAAGTTAAATGTATATAAATATATTTTTATAGTTTAATAGAAGTTCAAATGGTTTATGTGTGTAGAGATGGATATGTGGGTCTGAGAATATCTTCTATTTTATGTATTTGGATTTAATTTTATGTTTGTGCGTTCACTTTCTTTATAATTTAAATTTTATTAAAATTGGAAAAATAATAATAGATACATAAAGTTTGATTATTTTTTATTACCCAGTTAAATTTTATTACACAATTTATATGGAGTTCATAAGATGGTTATTTCGTTATCGGTTCACTAAATATTGTGATGTGATATTAAACTTGAGGTTCAGTTCGAGTCATTTGAGTAATTTGTGTATCTTATGTATTATGTGTATTTTGTGTTGTGTAATTTATGTACCTTGTGTAGTATGTGTAGTTGGTAATATAAGAAATTTAAGTATTTTGTTGGGGAATTTGTGTAATTGGTGTAGATGCAATTTAGGTAATTTGTGTAGCTGAGGTAGTTTATGTAATTTGTGTAATTTATGTAATTTTGTAGTTTGGATAGGGATATGATCCTTATACACCACCCTCATATGCCTATACGGCTTGTATAGGCCTATACGGTCGTATAGGCTATGCATGACTAACAAGGGGGACAAAAAACAAGTTTTTTCAACCTATAAGATTGTATAGACCTATACGAGCCGTATAGGTGTTAAATGGCTCGTATTTCTAGCTGACTCAACGTAAAACCTATACAGTCGCATGGGCTATACGACCATATAAAAAACTTTTGCCAAATGTTTGGGGTGCACTTTTATTTTTATGTATGTAGACCAGATGTTTATTAGTATGTTTTGGCCAAATGTTTTCTTGTTTGTTTAATCATTGATTGATTATCGTGTATTTGTGTATAGACTATTATAAAATATAACATAATATAATCTTAAACGAATTTTCTCGGGGTACAACTACAAATTATTTAGCCGAGTATGTTATGTAAATGTTAATAGACAATTTATTCTATTCTAAAATATCATATTTAGCAAAGTATGTTATACACTTAATACATTAAAATGTAATATATTAACGTATTAATATTTAAAATTATGTCCAAAAAATTGTCTATACGTCCATATAGGTCTATACGGCCATATTAACGTATTAATATTTAAAATTTTGTCTAAAAAATTGTCAATACGCATGTATAGCCCTATACACAAATACGAATTTCCTATACGGCTCGTATAGGCTATACGAGGTACTACAAATAATGACTGACAAGCTCTGACACAAGCTGACATGATTCAGGTGCTATACGACCATATAGCCTTATCCGAGCCGTATATGAAAAAAATGGTGTGTGAAGATCCCAAGTGGTGTGGGAGAATCCTAACACTACATTCTCAGGTTTAAAATACATGGGAAAGAAATTATAAGATTGGATAAGGGAAGAAAGGAAAAGAAATTATAAACTTAAAAGACATTTTTGAGTTAAAGAAAAAGAAAAGAAAATGTTAATTACATTCTTGAGTTAGATAATAAGGAAAAGATATGAAAAAAATTGTAACTTTACAATTATGTCCTCATTCTTGAGTTAGTTAGGAAGGAAAAGATAAGTAAATTAGTAATATATAAACCTTTCCTTCACAATCAGGCCATATTTGTCTGGAAAGTTTTGGAGAAAAAGAGGCCTAACTTTTTTTTCCATTCTCTTTCTTTTCTTTTAAAAAATAAACTCAAGAATAAAACAAAAAAAATTTTCTTATATTTTCTTTTCCAAACCCTTAAATAAAAAACTCAAGAATACAGTGTAAGCCTTTGGATAAGTTATGTGTTTGTGTATGTAATTCCTTACATGTGTAGTTTGAGTAATTTGTCTAGTTTGTGTATGTAATTTTGTGTATCTCGTGGTCGGGTAATTTGTATAATTGGTGTAAACAGAAATGTTAGTGAAAAAGTTATTAGAAATTTTTTATTGACATAAAAAAAGCTGATTTATTTTTATTATTTAACAATCTTAATATTGTATTTATATAAAAAAAGATGATTTGAAACGATACAATTATGTTTTTATTGAAATTTGAAAAAGGTAAATGCTTATTTTACATAAATATTTTTTCATCATTAAATGTTGTTTCATTCTTTATCATCTCTCAATTTTAAATTATAGATTAATCATAACCACAAAAAATCAAGCATTTAATTAAATGTGTGGTCACAATTGAGATATCAAAGTTTGTACAACTCAACTAGTTCTCAAAATATCCATATATATATATGGTTATGTTAGAATAAAAACCCATTTGAGTTGTGAAAACTTTAGAAACTCATTCTCAATCACATGTTTTTAATTAAAGTTAAATCTTGTGGTCCACAATTAAAGTTAATAAAAAATGTAAAAGTTTATTTATATATTCTCTCTCCTGAAAACATATATAAAAATTACTAAAAAATGTAAAAAAAAATAGCAAAACATTTTTTTTTTATGTTTTCGATGTTTTGTATTAAATGTAACAACATATATTACATGTAACAAAAAAAACGATGTTATATATGGTTTTCAAAGGTTTTCTCAACTCAAGAGGGTTTTCAAACTATACTTCTCGATAGTAGCTTCCGGCGAGAAGTCGATATCAACCTATATATATATAGGAGAAGTATAGTTTGAAAACCCTCTTGAGTTGAGAAAACCCATGAAAACCCTATGTAACATCGTTTTTTTTTTGTTTTCTTACACACGTAATATATGTTGTAACATTTAATACAAAACATCAAAAACTAAAAAAAATTGTTTTGCTATTTTTTAAAAAATTTTTACTAATTTTTATATATGTTTTTAGGAGAGAGAAAAAGTTATATTTATATTTATATTTTTTATTTACTTTAATTATGGACTACAAGATTTAAACTTTAATTAAAAACATGTGGTTGAGAATGAGTTTCTAGAGTTTTCACAACTCAAGTTGATTTTTATTTTAACCTTACACTATATATATATATATATATATATATATATATATATATATATATATATATATATATATATATATATATAACGCCTTACTTGTGGTGCGCGCATATAATAATGTATATATGTGTGAACCCTTAGGTGGGCAAAAGTGAAATTGCACTAATTTCAACGTTATTTTACTAATCTCGTGAAAATAATGTTAAAAGTGACGGAAGGTTAATCAGGCATCATGTGGTGGCGTTGATAGCCGAAAGACAAGGGAACATGCACCAATCGACCGGTGTGCCGATGGTTGAGTGTTATGTGCCTTATGTCCAAGGCTTGATGCAAAACTACTATCGAGCCGGGGGTCTCACCGGAAGCAGCCTCTCTATTCCTACGGGGTAGAGGTAAGGCTAGCTACATCTTACCCTCCTCAGACCCTAGCATAGCTTTGCTATTGCTGAGATATACTGAGTACGATGATATATATATATATATATATAGGGGATGGATCATGCGAGAAGTGATATTATAGAGAGAAGTGCGAGAAGTCGATATTAACCATTGGTTATCTCTGATTTGTTCAATGCACTAATTCCTCTAATTACTCCTAAAATATTCTCCACATTAATTCTTGTCGAAAGTTACAAATTTGAATTATCTATCACATACATTAAAAAAATGTATATGTAGATGAATTGTATTAAATTGATCACCTACACGAGTAGCATAATTATCTACATATAGCTCATATTCAATTATACAAATTGTTAGATATTTTTATTTTTATCAAAATATAACTCGTATTACTAACACAACTTATTTTCTCCTACACTAATTTTGTTTCTTTTATTTTTTTGCCAACACATAACTAATATTTACCTACACATATATTGTATTCACCTACACAGCTTGCTAGTTCATTTTATTTTCACCTAGATATAAATAATATTCATCTACACATAACTCATATTTGCCTACACAATAAAGATAGATTATAAAATAATTAAAATTATAAAAAAATATGATGTGTTCCTACTTTGCGAATATTTTACAAGTTTAGATTAATACTATTAATTGTATGTGATATCATGAACAAAGTTTGTTTGTGTAGGTTAATATTCTAATATGTGTAGGTAAATACAAATTGATAGGCTATAACATGAAGTAAATTTGTATATGTAGGTTATTATTGTGATTTGTGTAGGTTAACATGAACTAGTTATGCGCATGTATATAAATATTGTGATTTGTGTAGATTAACATGAACTAGTTTTTATATGTGTAGGTTAATATTATGATCTGTGTAGGTATTTGTTTTTATGATAGTTAATATATTTATATTTTTTATAGTATGAGTATGATGGTTTTGCTTTATGAATTGTTTAAAGATTAAATCAAATTAAAAAATAAAAATAAATGTATAATCATTTGTAACTTAACATTAATTAGTATTAATTACCAAAAAAAACTCCTAAACTTTTTATTAATATACTTCTACAATTAAATAATCCAAAATTAAAAAGAAAACTTATGATTGGTCAGAATATCTTCTCACACTTCCCACACTAAAAACACTTCTGAAATAAACACATAGGCATATAAGCATAGAACACCAAATCGAGCAATTAATTAGGTAAAGTATACAACTACGTTTATGGTTTAAGATTCAAATATAAAACATTTTGTTGAATAAGTATGAAATGTCACCCCCAAAATAAAAGATGGAAAATGGGGTATGAAGTACTCACCTTCAAGTAGTAAACATGAAAGATGATAATTTGAAGATTTGTCGGAACGACGAGTTTAACGCACAATGCCTTAAAAGAAAAGAAGTCTTGAATTTAGAAAGGTTGTCTTGAAGGTCTTTAAACAAAATAAATGTTGAGAAATGTAAAGAATTAAAGTTCAAGGTTTAAAATGTGACTATTTAAGAATTTATAATAATAACCCTTTAAAAATGTAAGTTTGCTCGAAACCGGGTTAAAGTATCTAACCTTAATATTTACTCAACCTATGTTAAGTAATAAGGTGGGTAAAATGCAAGAATGCAAATCCCTTTGGAATAAAGATACTAAAGTGGGTTTTTTTTATCGAGTGTTCGGGTTGTCGGTTCGGGTCTTGATAATTGGTCAAACCCAAAGTCAACTTTCCAAAATATTGAATGTTATGAGATAACTCAATAAAATTTAATAAGACTTAACCAAGTATGTAGTTCCATTGTTTTAGAACTAACAACGAACGTTAAGCGAGTGTTCGGTTTTGTCGGTCCAAACTTTGTTATGAGATCAAGTTGGATCCAACATTTCCAAGTACTTAAGAAAATATTTAAAAATCAATTTGTAACTATTTTTAAAGAAATATACAAGTCTTGATGGCTAAAAAAAACACACTTGTGTGTCTTAAGCGAGCAAGAATCGGTTTGGTTCGGTTTCCGTCTTACAACAAGTTCATAGATGGTTTCCACATGTCCAAACACTAAATAACTTGTATAATAATGTACAAATAAAAAAATACCAAAAGTTAACAATAAAGTCTTTAAACAAAAGTTCGGTTTTCGGTTCGGATCGTGTTTCGGGTTAAGACCGAGGTAAGATTCTACAAACCCATAACCATAGAATTTGTAAAAATGATTTTAGAAACTTAGATCTAACACTAAGTATGTTTAAACAAACAAAACTAGTAACAAAGTTCGGTTTACGGTTTAGAGCTATTTACGGTTAAACCGAAGCATAGACTCTTAAAAACCCATAACCATGGAACTTGTAAACATGACCAACAAACTAAAATAAGCAAGATTAATATGTATGAACAAGTTATATAGATGTATATATGTCAAGGACACGAAGTCCTCCATGAAGCCTTGCCTTATGGGGTCCGAAACCTCACCGACCGGAATCGGAGAAGTAACTACCAAAGGTAAACAAGGGGTGTATATTGTATATATGTTGCACAACCATAAACAAGTATTAATAAGGCTACATAAACTAATTAAGATGAAAGACCAAAATCCTTCAAGAACACTTAAGAAGATAACCTTGAATCTTTGATGTTTGAGAGAGTTTTTTTTTTTTTTTGAGTTGTAGCAAGGGAAAATGAAGAGGAAAGGTGGTGTATATATAGGGTAATGTTGGTGGTCAAATATGGGTGTGAGACACAAGAGTTTTCATGCAAAATGGATCAAGACAAAAACACAAAACAACAAAAAAAATAAATAAATAAATAAAAATAAAAATAGGATGTTTTCAAGACCCAACAAGTGTGAAACAATATTGTAACATAAATCCATTATTTTGATTATAACATAAGCTTTGGTTTACAAATCGGGTCGGTTTACATAATAAACAAATACAAAAACGAATACAAACAAGACCCGAAATTGACGAATGTCACATATTGCTACAAAAAAATACAAAGTTTTCTTATAACCACATACAAATACAAATTACAACTATTATTTTAATCAAACTCTCCCTCGGATTCTTCGGTGCCTGCCTCCGATCCCTCTGCCTCCGATCCCTTCGTGTCGTACTCAAAATCATCCTCGTCATTATCACTCACGTCATCAGACAATGTATTAGCGGTAACCGTTGGCGGATTAACTTCACTTAACTTCTCACCCACAGTGATATGAGAAGACGTGTTTAACAAGAATTGAGTAAAGTTAATGGAAAGAAAACAATTAGATGAAGAATTTTTATGAACAACGTCAAGATCTTCTACTAAGTCATTGTCAACATTTTGAGCATTTTCAATGCGGCCATCGTTTAATGTAGGTAGATCCCAATTTTTTCGATGATTAACATTCTTGACAACCCATCGGTGGTTATTATTTTGGTTTCCTCGACAAGGTTCTTGAATGTAAAACACTTGTTTGACTTGCGAAGCAAATATGAGTTGATCTTCTTTGTCCCATTCGTGCTTTGTGTTAATACTGGTGATATTATTATCATGTCTAACACCCCTTCGAGTATCAAACCACTTGCACCGAAATAGGACAGTTGAATACCCATTTCCAGAACATAACTCAATGATCTCTTCTACTTGGCCATAGTATTTCTCATGGTTCACTCCTTCTGCTAGAACCCCTTAGTTTTGCGTTGTTCGTTCTACGTCACGACCATGCACCATAAACCGAACACCATTGACTATGCAAGAATTGTAAGTAAAGGCATTTATTTTCACACCCATTGAAAGAGCATACAACTCTGGGTGGAATTCAGGAGATGATCATACAACTGAAACATAATTTAGGGTTTCATGCTACGGTAAAATATTAGAAGATTGTTTGGACTGCCGATTAACTATTTACAAGGGTAGGTTGCTAAACCCACCTTTTGAATACTTTATCTCATATATGAATATGTATTACACGATTGTTTGTTTAAGAAAAATTCGGCAGCATTTCCCCTTAGCTCCCAAGTATATATATATATATACCCGAGGAGCAAAAGGAAAATGACAACCGAATCTTTCTTAAATGAACAATCATGTAATACACATTCACATCCTAAATGAGATAAAGTATTCAAAAGTCAGTCTCAAAACGAGGACAACCCAAATTGATTTCTAAATCAATTTTGGGCGGGTATTCTAAGTTCGTGATGATTAAAATGAGTCGGTTTAATCTTCTATTTTTTTATAATGATTTCATTACACTAGTAATATTTGAATAATAAAATTATAAGTAAACTTTGAATACTTGAATAATAAGTAAACTTTAAATAATCGGCACCATTGTTTATAAAATAATATTTGAATAATATTTAAATAACAAGTAAACCTTGAACCAAACCGTTAATCACGGTTTTTTATTATAAAAACCGAAACCGAACCATTAAATTTCAAAACCGAACCGAACCAAACTACAAACGATATTACAACACAAACTACAACCGTGAAACCAAAAAAAATGTGTATATATAACCGACCGACCAAAAGTTAACAAAAAAAAAACAAAAAAACAACCGTGAAACCAAACCGTGAACACCCTACTAATTAACACCACATATTAGTCCTAATTAACACGATTGTTCAAACACAAAAATAAGTCCTAATTAACATGTTAAAATAAACAGATTTGCTCACTGGCTATTTATAAAATAAACAATCTCAAAAATTATAAATAAACAAAGATTAAAACATACATTTCCCGGTGTCGAAGTGGTGGCCAGAAGTGGTGGCAACGTCGGAGTGGTGGCCGGCGGGGTGGTTGCTTCGGACTGGTGCACGGAATGGTGGCCGACGTCGGAGGTGACCTCAATCACAAAACAAACAAGAAAAATGAGATATAAAACATACCTAAGTGGCCGGAAAGTGAAATAAAACATACCGAAATGGAGACGACGGGTGGAGACGACGGCGACGGGTAGCAGCGTCGGAATGGAGACGACGGAGAGAAGAGAGGGAGTGGCCGGGAGAGAAGAGAGGTGTGGACTGTGGAGGCTGCAAAAAGAGAGGGAAGAGGGTTTTGTTTTCCCGCTAACACTATTAGCGGCGACGGTGGTAATAAAAAACCCCCAGCCGTTGGATCAAATCAATTATCAACGGCCAAGATTAAAACAGACGCGGATCACCAAATGTCGCCGCTAATAATCATTTTTCTTGTAGTGAGAATATGTTTATGTGGTAATAATGTTGTATGATCTTGATCACCTTTTCTCCTGTAATTAGGCGGTTATGAATTAGAGCCAAGCGTATCAATTAAGTAATGTTTATCACATCTGAGCGTAGAAAGTTTCACATTTTAGCGTACTTTCCATGTGTTATTTCACATGAATAATTATGTTCCATATTAATTCCTTATGGCTGGTCTATGTCAACAATAAATTCATGCGTTTACTCTGAGAGGTATCCTTTAAGATATTGATATGTGCATAATTGGATAACTTGAATTGGCTACTTTATATCCATATTAATTTATAGTTGCTTAAACTTTTTTTTCTTAGTTTGTGTGATGAGCAAATACAATAAATTACTAATGATCAATTGGTTTGAGTAGATATATAGCTGGTTCATTTTGAACAATGCTTGCACTTCCATATAATCTATAAAGGAATCAAAGTTATACTAAGTAATCTATCTCACCTTTTTGTCATTTGCTTTTTTTTTTTTTTCTAAATTAGGCTCAGCACAAACGCTACGATAACTCTCAACAGAGAATTGAAAATCAAAAACTAGTAGCAGACAACATGCAATTAAAGGAAGCTCTCGCCAATGCCACATGCCTAAAATGTGGAGGGCCATCTGCAACTGCTACCGGGGAAATGTCCTTTGAGGAACAACAATTGAGGATTGAAAATGCTTTTCTAAGAGAAGAAGTATGTTAGGTTTTACCATAAGAAAAAAATTATTTTCCTCACATATCACTACTACACAAAGGGGTAAAAGCTACCGAAATTTGCGACCAACCAAAATGGTCGCAAAATTAGCGACCGTGTTAGTGACCAAATGAATATTTGGTCACTAATTTACCTAACAAAACAAAATCGGTCGCAAAATTAACGACCGAACATTTTCGGTCGTTACTTTGTCGCAATTGTAGCGACTAAAGTTGTTTCGGTTGCAATTTGGTCGCTGATTTATAAAAAAAGAAAAAACTATAAACAGAAATTTATTTGGTCGCAAATTTTTTGAGCAAAATTGTTTCGGTCGCAAAATTAGTGGCCAGAACAAGATCGGTCGCAAATTTAATATATATATTTTTCTGATAGATTGATAAGGTATCTGGAATTATTGCTAAACATGTTGGCAAGCCAACACACACACACCCTGATCGACTAGGGTCTAGCTTTAACCCACAACAAGGAGTACTAGGAGCAAATGACATTCTCCGGTCCATGGCTGTACCTACTGAGAAGTGAGTTATTGTGGAGCTTGCTAGTGTTGCCATGAAGGAACTAATTGAAGTTGCTCAGGTTGGTGAGCCCCTTTGGGTCCCAATCTCAGATGACTCATCTCAAGTGACGTTAAATGAAGACGAGTATCTGCGGTCATTTCCCAGATGTATAGGACCGAAACCAACGGGAATGAAATCTGAAGGTTCAAGGGAATCCACGGTTATTTTCATGAATCATATAGCTGTTGTGGAAATGCTAATGGATGTGGTATATTTTTACTAAATTGCAATCTTTTTATGTCTACATTCTTATGAATTGACAACTCAATAATCTAACAATGCTTTTTTAGAATCAATGGTCAACTGCGTTCGGTGGCATTGTTTCAAGAGCAATGACTCTAGAAATACTTTCAACTGGTGTAGCTAACAATTACAATGGAGTTATGCAAGTGGTAAGGGGGGCATGCATATAGTGTCCTGTGAAGTCACACCTTAACTATTAAAACAGCGAATCTAGTTCCATCTATATTAATTTACACACTTTGGTCAATATTTGACTATTTGCAGATGACGGCTGAGTATCAAGTTCCTTCTCCACTCGTTCCAACCCGAGAAAACTACTTTGTTAGGTATTGCAAAAGACTTGAGGATGGAACGTGGGTCGTGGTTGATGTATCCCTGGATAATTTGAGCTCTTCAGCAGTAGTAAGATGTAGAAGAAGGCCTTCTGGATGCTTGATTCAAGAGCTTCCCAATGGATACTCAAAGGTACAACTTCTTCAACCTTTAAATCAAACTTAATTAACTTTGAAGATGCAATAAATGCAAATACAAAAGTAAGTGAATTTTGCGAATTCATGTCTATTTTCCATATCTAGGTCACTTGGGTTGAAAATGTGGTAGTCGTTAATGGGGCCGTTCCTGATATCTATCAACGGCTAGTAAGCACTGGTCTAGCATTTGGTGCAAAAAGATGGGTAGAAACTTTAAAAAGACAATGTGAACGACTTGCAGGTGCAATGGCTAGCAATAATCCATCGGGAGATGTACGAGGCAAGTATATCCTTACTCGATTTTAGTAATTCTTTCCTAATTCGAAGAAATATCTGATAAATTACATCACTTTGTTCATTCATGTGATAGTTATAAATCCAGAAGGGAGAAAGAGTATGCTGAAGTTAGCCCAGAGAATGGTCTTTAGCTTCTGTAGCGGGGTTGGTGCTTCGACTGCTCATACATGGACTACTTTATCTGGAAGGGGTTGGGGTCTAGATGATGTTCGGGTAATGACCCGAATAAATGCGGATGATACAGGTAGACCTGTTGGTATTTTGCTAGGTGCCGCAACCTCATTTTGGTTACCAAATCCACCAAAACAGGTTTTTAGTTTTCTTCGTGATGAGAACTCTAGGAGCAAGGTAACCAAGTCGTTGATGAAAATCCTTATAAAGTCATAAACTTAAATATAATCTGAATTTAGGTCTTCAACCTTTTTTTTTTTTTTGCATCCAGTGGGACACTCATTCAAACTGTGAACTGGTTCGAGAAATGGTACACATTGCTAATGGCCGTGATCCAGGGAATTGTGTTTCCCTTCTGCGTGTTAATGTAAGTTCCAAAATTATGCAAAACACAACTCATGATCCTAATGCAACTTTCAACTTCTTTTATCTTGTAGAGTGCAAATCCAAGCCAGAGCAACATGCTTATGCTACAAGAGAGTTCTACTGATTCTACAGGATCATATGTTACATACGCACCAGTAGATATTGCAATGATGAATGTTGTATTAAATGACGGTGATCTAGATTATGTTCCATTGCTACCATCTGGTTTTGCCATACTTCCTGATGGACTTGGGCAGTATGAAGGTGAAGTTCTTAAGATTGGAACTAGCGGATCCTTAATCACAATCGGACTCCAGATTTTATTCAGTTCAGTTCCTACTGCCAAAATATCACTAGAATCAGTGGCAACAGTTAATAATCTAGTTAAGTGCACAGTGGAAAGGATCAGTTGTGCTATAAATTCATACAATCAATGAGCAATATTAGAGGCACTACAAATTAATGGTAAGACAGTCATCAATCTTTCTTGTTTACATTTCATCTAAAATCTAGCATGCGTTCCTAACTGTCCTATTGATAAATGCAATATATAACTATGCTTTGGATATACCTAACGTCAAGATTACGTTGATTAAATTTTCTATATATATATATATATATATATATATATATATATATATATATATATATATATATATATATATATATATTCGAGGGTAGCGGTTGAGAGACTAACAAACACAATCGGGTCAACCAACAAACCTGTAGACACTCTATATTGTTAGTTTAATCTTGCGTAAGTGCGAGGACCTAGTTGTCGTACTTACAAACCTAGGGGATTTTTGAGTTAGTTTTCCTCCTTTCTTGTCTAGCAAGGTATTGTATGGTTATAAATAGGGGTTATTTGTAATAAAGTAATTATACCAACATTAATAATCAATATAATCAAGGTTTAGACTTGAAAACCTATTTGTCTTCAATTGGTATCGGAGCCTAAATATCGATCAAAAAGTTCCGACGGCACAAGGCATCTCCGATCGAAGGTGAGTCCAGCGAGGAAGGCAATCACGTCTGGTTGCAAGACCTCTGCGATGGGTTCTAAGATTGATCGAAGATAAAGAGCGGCAAACAGAAAGAAAGATTCGATGTTCATCTATTTTCCAGCGAGGTTTAGCGTCAGGTCTTCGACAAACAAATAACAAAGAGTTAAGACGGTAGGTTTCAAGAAAATCGATTAGGTTTCTTGAATGTAATCAAGAATCCAAGTATCATGAAAAACCGGTTATGACGTTGGTGTCTCTGTTTTGTCAGCGAAAAATAAAAGTAGGAAAGCTTGTTGGGTTTCTTTTGGTTCATTGATTAAAGTGTGCTGGAATTTTTTTTGTGACACAGAGGCTATGAAATACAATAATACTTCACTTTTGGGCAAGCGAACTCTTATTTATTTCTTAATGGACGTTGAGAGTTTGAAGAAAATCAAAACATAAAGTTGTTTTGCTTTTGGCTTGCAAGTAAAATCTTGTTTACGGTTTCAAGAAAATTAAATCAAGGTTTAATTTAAAGTACCAACGGACAAGAAACAAGATAGGAGACAAACCAAGTAATCAAGTCGGCTTTCTCAAAGAACCGAGTTCTCTATCGATTCATTTTCTGATTCTCACGTCCACCAATTATAAGATTTGGACGGTAAAGATTAAGGCCATCTTCAAGGTTCAAGGATTGTTGGAGGCTATCGAACCAAGAATGAGAACGGTAGTTGACCCGAAGATAGACGGGTTGGCGATTGTGTGTCTCTATCAAGCCATGCCGGAGGCTTTGGTGATGCAAGTGGCTCACCTTTCCACCGCTAAAGAGATTTGGGATGCATTGAAAACCCGTTTTGTTGGGATTGATAAGGTTCAGGAAGCACGGATCGAGTCTCTTCAACATGAGTTCGATGTACTCAAGATGAAAGAAACAGAGATGATTGATGACGTCTCGACCAAGATTAGCCAAATAGCTTCCAAAGCAAGCAATCTTGGAGAACCGTTTGAAGAAAAAACCCTTGTGAGAAAGCTTTTGAAGTCGGTTCCGAGAAAGAGGTAGATAGCGATTGTTGCTACCATTGAACAGTTTGCCGATATAAAGACCATGACGTTCCATGAAGTCATTGGATGCCTAAAAACGTTTGAGGAACAATCTGGAGATGAAGACAAACCCCTGTCCGTTAAGCAAGAACAACTCCTATATACATATGAAGAATGGAAAGCTAAAAGCAATCAAGAAAGGCGTCATGAGAAATGCAAGATGGGAACCGAATCAAGTAAAAAGAACAAGGGAAAAGGTAAGGTTGTGGATCGGAAAAGAAAGAACCCCAGGTGAAGAAGGATTGGTCAAAGATTAAATGCTATCGGTGTGATGAACTAGGACACCTTGCCACGTCATGTCCTAACCGAAGAAAGGAGAATAACGATCAAAGTAACCTCGCTCAAGATGGCGAACCGGTTCTAAACACGATGACGGTAGCTCGAAGTAAGGAAGATGTCATTTTTCTTAAAGAAGACGGGGTTGATCCAAAGAAATATGCTTCAACCCCATATGATAAAAACACATGGATTCTTAATAACATGGCGAGTAACCACATGACGGAAAATCTGAACTGGTTTTCCAACATTGATCGCAACATGACCGGGAAAGTAAGTTTTGGTGACGGTTCGTGTGTTGAAATCAAAGGTCGGGGCACAATAGTAGTAGAAGGTCAAAGAGGAGATCGTGACATTAAAGGTGGATAATTCATCGGCTATTGCTTTGATGAAGAACCCGGTTTTTCACAAGAGAATTAAACACATCAACACGCGGTATCATTTCATTCGGGAGTGCATCGAGAGAGAACAAATCAAGGTGGAGCATGTCAATGGAGATTTACAAAGAGCAGACATCCTTACAAAAGCGTTGCCACGGTTGAAATTTAACGAGATGCGAAGCTTCATCAGTGTCACAAGATTAGGGGGGTGATTGTTAGTGTAATCTTGCGTAAGTACGACAACCAGGTCCCCGCACTTATAATTAACTTAAAATGGCTAAAGTGGTTATGTGACACACCTATAATTAACTTAATAATAAATATATATGACCTAAGTTTAAATATATTCTAAGTATTCTAGCTTAAAAATTTTACGTTCCTGCGTAAGCTAGATTGGCGTCATGAGAAGATCTTTCTTTAGACAATTGAAGTTACTAACTTGCAAGGCTTTAGTAAAGATATCAACAGCTTGTTCTTATGTGATTTGAAAGCTTACTTCTTTGTCTGCGTTCTTGACCAGCTCTCAAATATAGTAACATTTGATGAACATGTTTTTTAAGGCTATGGCTGACTTGTTATCGCAGTAGATTTTAATAGGAGTGTTTATGGAATTAGTCCACTAAACATTGACCTTAGTATATCTTTAGATTCTTCGATGGAACAACAAAATATACAAATTTTCTTGCTAAACTTCTAAATATGTTTTTCAACAACCTGTTTATCTTCAATGATTTCACCATTTTAACTCATTTGATTTAGACAGATAATAACTCAAATGCAGAATTTTTCATTTGTTTATGTTATTCGCATTTTTGTATTATCATATTTACATATAAGAGTTGTAATTTTACTAATTTACTTTGTTCCTTTTTATATTTTATCTAGTATGTTCAGCCTCTTAGATGTCTTTTCTGCTGAAATTCTTTCTAAAATGATATCATCTACGGCTTGATAGATAAAACGCAGGGCCTTACTGTTTGTTTTTCTATTTTTCTCTTAATTTTTTTGTTTGTTGAGACGTAAGCGCAATCAACCCTAGAGATTCATCAAATTCACTCTCATTAAGAGTCCATGTGATCTAGAGATGTACCGGCCTCTTGATCACACCGGTTCCCATATGACCGCCCATATAAACTGTTGTGTGGCACACCTATTACTAACTTTACAATAAATAATAACTAAGTTTAAGCATATCCTAAGTATTCTTAGCATAATACTTTTTACAAAAGAAAAGGAAATCAATAAAAGGTGTCCAAGTTTAAATTATTGTATACTCAAATTCTAAACATTCCTATTAATTGCCCTAGCTAGCTATATAGCTATTTATTATTGTCAATTGTAATTAACATATATTCTGATACCTACTCATTCGTTTACGTGCAATGCAGTGCCATGGCAGGAAGTGGGAAAGATCTAAGCTGGCAGCGTTTCTCTTTATCTTCTCAAATGGATGGAAGAAGTCTGCAAGAACATACATTGACAATCCTTGGACATATGGAGGATATGGAGATGGTGTGTCATTCTGATGCAACATCAGGATACCGTTTTTCATCATTTCATGAGTTATAGGTTCGGCTATTGACTTGGCCAAACGCCCAAACATGAGGATTACAGAGTAACATACACCATGTCTAGTATATCCTAGTTAATACTTCCAAATATTCGGGTTTTTTTTGTTTTTTTTTTTTTTTTTGCTTTAGGATTTATTATGGTTTTCTAGTAGTATGGATTTTGAATATGAAGTCAATTGGCAGCATGGTTATAGCACTGGTTATAATTTAACTGCTGGTCTGATCATTTTTTTTCTTTTTTTGTTATGACTTATGATGCTTATCTATTCCCTTTGGTTTGGTTTTATCACAGGCAATGAATCTTAGGTTTTAATTTATTTCTCATACAACAGCTGCCTTTTTGCTTTATTATCACCAAACATGCTTAAAATTAGGTTTTAAACGTAGAGAAATATAAAGCCCAACTAGTAGCTAAAGGCTTACTTCAAGAGTATGAACGAGACTATTTGATAGTTTTAGTCCGGTCTCCAAACTAGTCATTATCCGTACCATACTCTCTATTGCTTTATCTAAAAATTGGACCCTTCGGCAATTTGAAGTGAAATCTTACCCGGCATGGATGTGCACTTGAATCCCATCCTTTTGGGTTTTTGTTATTTGTTATATACTATTTAAAGTAGTTGTTACATAAAAAAAGGTAAACGGACAACAAGCTACGTAGCTACCCTTTTTGAAGTTAATAACGCATTTTCACATTGGACTCTCCATGAAGAGAGGTTTATATGGTTCAACCACCGGTCCCGACTTGCCTATATATAAACTTCGTAAGTCACTTAACAGGTTGAAACAGACGCCTTCTGCTTTGTATATCGAACTTACAAACTTTCTTATTGGTATCAGCTTTAAAGGTATTCGTTCACTACAAGAAAATTGCGTATTAGCGGCGACTTCAGTATTAGCGGCGACACTTCACAATCCGCGTTTTTGTTTTTAGAAACGAATCTGGGCCGTTAAAAGGTGTTTAATCCAATGGCTAGGGTTTTTTGTTATTCATGTCGCCGCTAATAACCAAAACATAATACCGCGGGATTATTAATCCTTTCCCTCTCTTTTGCTCCACACATTATACCCTTCGGCCGTCTCCAAACATTATCGCCGGCCACCACTCCGTCGTTGTCGCCGGCTGTCTTGGCTCCGTCGCTGTCTTCGGCCACCACTACGGTAAGGTTTATTTTTATCTTCATCCTTTTTTCACTTTATCTCACTTTGTTTTGGCTCCGTAGTTGTCCCCGTCGTTGTCTCCGGCCACCACTACGGTTGTCTTGGCTCCGTCGTTGTCTCCGAGGCCAGCCACCACTTCGGCAACCACTCAGACTCTACTGCCACGCCGGCCACCACTCCTGCTCACTTTGCCTCCGACGCCGGCTACCATGCCAGTTTAATTGCCCGTATAATTCTGGTATAATTGCTGATCTTTACAGTTCTAACAGTTTTATGTGACGTGTTTATTTATAATTTTAGGGGTTTTGCTGGTATAATTGCCGATCTGTTGAAACAATGGTGTTAATTACGACTGATTTGTGTGTTTAAACAACGGTGTTAATAAGGGTGGAAACGAGCCGAGCCCGAGCTCGACTATGCCCGAGCTCGGCTCGTTTAACTTACACAGAGCTCGAGCTCGGCTCATTTCAAGCTCTATTTTAAAAGCTCGAGCTCGGCTCATGAGTACATTTTCAAGCTCGAGTTAGGCTCGTTTACTATATATCAACTATTTTTGTTGTACTTATTATTTTTATTTTTATATGTTTTTTCTATTATAATTTTATGTATAAAATAATATATATTATTTAGTTATTTTTTTATTTTTTCATAATATCATATATATTAATTAATAATTATTAAATATATTTTTTAAAATATTATATAAATGACAGGCTCGTTTAGGCTCGCGAGCCGGCTCGAGCTCGATAAGTGAAGCTTGGGCTCGAGCTCGTTTATTAAACGAGCATACTTTTAGGCTCGATCTGAGGTGTTAATTAGGACTGATATATGCGTATATAATTGTTTGGATTTGTGTTGTTTTGAAAATCTGAAAATTATCATGAAATGCAGGAAAACGGGTTAGGAAAGGAACCGAAAATAGAGCAGATGCTGGACAGCATGCCTGCTACCATTAGCGGCGACAAACAATTATTAGCGGCGACAATTATCGCCGCTAAAAACTTAGTTATCAGCGGAGAAACGTTATTATTAGCGGCGACGGTCAACTATCGCCGGCAACAAATGAGTAATAGTGACAAATTAGCGGCGACTTATTAGCGGCGACATTGTAGTGGTTGAACCGTAATTATTCATCTTTAATAACAAAGGACTGGCCTATTATTTCTTAGTCTATGTCAATGACATTGTTTTAATAGGAAATTAGTCAAAATTTTTACATGTGATTGACACTTTGGCTATATGTTCTTTTCATATCACAACACCACCACATCCAAAATCTGCTTCCAAAGTTCAAAATGCATGGAAGTTATGACAAATATGGTTGAGACCAACTTTAAGCTTTAGTTATGACTTACCTGAGCTCACATCTAGTCAGACGAAGTGTCCCGTGGGCCAGCCTCCTCTAGGAGCCAGTCCTAGTCCTTTTTCATCACTTCGTCAATGGGTTGATATAGTTAATTTAAAATGAGCTCTAAAGGATCCAACATTTTTTATGCCAAATCAAATACGACCACTCCAGTATGGTATAGATTTTTCTTTAACAAGTAGATGTGAACTTGCACATTGCCATAAAGGAGCGGTTATGGCGAGAAATTTGTGAGAGTAGGTTTTGAATAAAATTTATTTAGAATGAAAATAAAAGTAAGCATGCCACAACGTTATATTTGAATCTGAATAAAATTGACATTGAAGCGTAGTAAAATAAGCACGTACGTCACACGGTCTTGAATAAATATTACATTGAAGAAAAAATGTTATAAAGAAACTTTATGCAATGAAGTTTTAAACATTTATTTTCTTTATGCTGCTACGGATTTTTGCTACCAATTTTTTTGGAATCATTTTATGATACTTATTTTTTAAAGTTTGCTATGGATTTTGCTACCAATTTTAAGATTTCATGTTTATAATACTTATTTTCTCAAGTTTGCTACGAATTTTGCTACCGATTTTATGAGCTCATTTTTATGATACTTATTTTCTCAAGTTTGCTACGGGTTTTGCTACCAATTTTATGAAGTCACTTTTATAATCCTTATTTTCTCAAATTAGCTATGGTTGTTTTCTTGCAACGGAATATTCGTAGCAAAATCATAGCAAAATGTGTCCATAGCTAATTCATAGCAAAAATTGCTATCGATTGTTTTCATAGCAGAAATTCATGGCAAGTACATGTTAATGTAGTAGTGGCGTATCCAAAAATGCTTTAGTTAATTCACTAAGAGCATTCTCAATCCATTCCCTAAAATTATGTAAGGGAAACTTGTAAATTATATTGTATGGTTATGAGTGGTTGTGAGTAAAGGAGAGAGAATTTATATGGGAAAGTTAAATTTGGGTTTCACTGTAGATACTGTATAATTTTTTAATATTTTCATAAAGTAGTTGTCAGTAAAAGAGAGAGAAAATATGATGATCAAGGTATAAAAAATATTATTTAATTAAACGAGAGAGAGAGAAAATATGGTGATTTTTAGTGTAATTATATGATATATGGATATAGGGTAGGGAACGGGCTGGGAATGCTCTTCCCAGCCCGTTCCCTACCCTATATCCATATATCATATAATTACACTAAAAATCACCATATTTTCTCTCACATGTTCAATTAAATAATATTTTTTATACCTCTATCATTATCTATTTTCTCTCATTCACTCACAACAACTTTCATAAAATATTAAAAAATTATACCGTGTGAATAGTGAAACCCCAAATTTTACTTTCCCATATAACATTTTCTCTCTCCGCTACTCACAACCACTCAAAGCCTATCATATAATTTACAAAACTCTCACAAAAATATAAGGGATAGGCTGAGAATGCTCTTAGGAAACTTATATTAGGTGGTGACAAATATGGGTTGAGACAATCTTTAAGTACAAATCTTTGCAGTAACGTCTAGTGCAACCTGTATTTGATGTCACACCACAATCTAAGGTGGAAATACCGGGGCGTGATTCGATTGCTCACAGCTCGAAGAAACTATCATAAGATAAAAGTGACAATATCTAATTAACTATTTTATTTCAAGTACACACAATATCCAAATACAACAAAGCTATTCAAATAAATAAATAAAAGCTCAAATAAAGATTAACTTGATTATATCCTAAGGTCTTGTCTACGTGTCCAAACTTCAATCTTCAATACAAACAACCTGCATATACGTAGAAAATGGAGTTTGTCAACAACACATGTTGAGTGAGATAATCACCAATTTTGACACAACAAATAATAATATATATATGATAGATAATTGATAAATGATAAGTGATAAATGCGCAAACCAACCATGTGATAGTAATCAATCAAATCATAACAAAACATGTATATAACCAAATCGCGGTAGTGTGCCAATGAATCATTGCCAAGCGAATCAGGCATTGATCACAATGACTAAAATTGTCGGTTTACCTTCGCCAAGTGAATCGGGCTCAGGTTACTAAGACGGTCGTATGGTCTAGGGTTGAGCTCGGGATGGTACCGGTACCGATCCCGAAAATCCCGATCCCGAATTTTGGAAATAGTTGGTACCGGTACCGGTACCGAAATGTTCGGTTCGGTATCGGTACGGTACCCGTATTTCGTGAAAAATTCGGGAAATACCGGTACCGTACCGAACCGTACCGGTACCGAAAACTCAAAACTTGGTACCGATTCGGTACCGACGGTAGCAAATCGGTACCGGTACCAATCGGTACCCGTGCCGAAAACGCTCATCCCTAGTATGATCATACTAATGACAATCTCCAATGACAATCTCTTAATTAGCAAATAGCATTCAACTGATATTCACACAATGATTATGTTCGCGATTTTGTGTATATATATAATAGAAAATATGAGTAAACACGCATATGTCCCCAAAACGTTTGAAAACAGTGTATAAAAAAGGGAATGATCAAACTCACCTTAGATCAATGATAAGCGATTAATAAATGCGATTAAACGAGCTATTGAATAAGCGAATCGTCCACTACATGTCAAATGTTATAAATGATCAGAATATGAATCTGTGGGATATGATAATACAATTAAAAACGACCTCATGGCCGCTGGAATAAATCCAAACGGATGTTTAAAACTCAAGTTATGTTATATTTAAGATTTACGCGAGCTGGTACTGACCAGAATCCAAACAGCAATTCTGAAGTTGGGTTTTGGTTAGTAGCCTTAAAACTTCATTACGAGAATAAAAGTCTTCTGGACCGAATGTTGAATCCGACCAGAAGCATGAGAAAACGTAAAGTCAAACTTGTTGACTGTTTTGCCCTTTAACGGGTTTTAAGCGGATTGACCAGTCAAAACCCTTCTACCACCGAAATTGATTGAAGGTGATTGACTAGGGAATATGTATGAACGATTTTACAGTTTACAACTTACCCGGAAAGTGAAAGCATTGATGAGAAACGGAAGTCAAAGGTCCTAAAGCAAGCAAAGTCAACGAGCAAGTCTTGTATCTTCAACGAATATGCAAAAACCGAAGGGTTTGAGGATGACCAGAGGTAGTTGACAGTTGGAGGGGGTATTAGGGTTAGATTAAAGTTTACAGCAGGGAATTATGATGTGTTTATATAGGAAAAGCAATAACGAACTAAATATGGGCTATTTACTCGTTTAGGAAACCGAATCGAGTTTTAATGATCAAATCAATTATAAAATCAGTAGATTTTGTTCTTGGACAAGGGGTTAAGTATATGGTCATGTATTTTAGTTATATTAGTTTTCTTGGGGCTTAATTCACTCGATTATGTCCTAAAATAAGCGATTTCGGGCCAAAAACGAACTAGGAAGCAATAGACATCAAACGAATCAAGACCATGGTGGCGCGCGATGGTGAGTGGAGGTTCGGTCGCGCGGCGCTCCAGGGCTCATAGGGTAGAGTTTCATTTTTTACACTTTAGGTCCTTGTAGTTTCATAAAAGGTCATTTATTGAATATTTTATAGTTAAAGCAAGAAATGAACAATTTAGAAAGTATAAGGGATAAAAGGCGAACATAAGAAACTTTAATGTTTATAAATATTTGATTTTTGATTAATAATAAAGATCTAAAATGTTCCGAGTCGGGTTAAACGTACCTGAATACGGGTTTGGAAAATCCGAAATGTTACATTTGAGGTACGTCAACTCTTTCTAATTAAATAATTTTGGTACGTTATTTTTTTATCAATTAATAGAATTATGTTTTACAAAGTTTTATAACATTAAGCACACTGCGGATGGTGAAGTCCGGTTATGAAAATGTTGTACCTTCGATAATTTCAACAAAAGGAGCGGGAACCGATCTGCTCAGGCTGTTTGAGTAAGTTCAAAAGAAGATCGAGATGATTTAGAGCTGGTATATTAATACACAAAAATATTAATAACTAAAAGTTGCAATTTCAGCCCGTTTAGTTGTCATTATTTTTTAGTGTTGCGGAAAGATCTTTGAAGTATGGAAGAGAAACAAAGGAAACGTATACGTTGCTTTCAAGAGGTTATTGAAATGATTTCCACTTCTCGAAACATGTTGTTCATAACTCTGTTAACGGTCTGTTTTTATAATTAAAATGCTTTGTCTTATCTTTTATTTCACTGTTGTGAATCTTATTTCTTAATTAATAGATGTAACTGTTTGTGTGGTTCAATGCAGAGTGTACATTTATTCACTCCAAATTTATATCTCCACTCTCGCCTACGATGGATGAATTTAGAAGCTCGTTGCATTCGGTCTTTTATGATATACGTGACATCAATCATCTAATGAAGGAAGTGGGTTCTCTTAATAATTACACAAACTTACATGCAATTTTTTCCTACTTGAAAAGGAACTTCTTAGCACTTGTAGAAATAGAGATGCCTCAATAAGGTCAGTCAAGTATGCTAACTTTAATATAGCATGTATATAAAATGCTCTCATTAGCGACATGTGTACAAAACAGAAGTAACCAAACCATAACCAGGATAACCAACGTAACCAATTAATTGACAATTAAAAACCAACTCTTTGGTTTTATGTTTTCTAAATATCCTATTTTTCGGTTTGGTGTAGGTTTTTGGATGCTAGAATTATGTTAATTTCATCTCTTATAGATGTTTCTTAATTCATAGGTGATTTGTTTTTAGTTTATGTGTTACTTCATAGGCGTTATCTTGTCACTTTGGAGACTAGTATGTTTGTTAATTTGTCTTTTGCATGTGATTGTGGATCTTGATTTAATTAATAGGCCGCAAGCTAGGTGAAATGTTTCATTGATCTTACAATGTCATCTTGCTATTGTTTTTCATGTGATCTGCCGTATGTATTTCTAATGTTTGGTATTGTGATTGTATTTCATATCAAGTAATAATTTGTTTTGTCTTTTTATCCCTAATTTGATGACTTTTTGATCTACAGGTGAGGAATGTTGTAACTTGCAATGCTTAATGGAGTCCAGTCATCGAGATAGGCTATATATACGTTATTTTGAATGTTTTGATTTTTTTGTGTTGTTAGGATAACTCGGTATTTAACATTTTAATTTGTAAATTTAGATAGAATGTTTTATATAATTTGAAATTTTGATAATATGAAATGAGAATTGTTAGCAGTTTTTTGGGGTGAGAATGGCTAAAAACAAAACAAAATTAAACAAGCGGACATAAACATGAATTCCGTTCGTTTAATTTGTGAACGTTTGCTCAGGGCCGGCCCATAGTTTGTGCAGGCTAGGCCACTTTACAGAAACCAAAAATTTTAGGTTTCAAAAAATTCAACTTCGAAATAACTAAAGCTCAGTTGTTAAGCTGCACCATTTGCAAGGTGAATAACTTGAGTTCGAAACCCAACTGTTTGTATGTTTCCCTTTGATTCAACCAAAATTTCTTTACTTTTTATTATTTGTTATTCATGTTAATTTCTTTGTTTATATTAAGTTTTTTTATATATATTTTATTTATATATCTTTGATTGCACCAAGCATTCAAATTTCATTCACCATTTTTTACCGTAACTAAAATTCAAATTTTTCAAAATTTAATGTTCATTTTGAAAAATCTTCCACAGCCCATCCACCTTTTTTATCTTTATCTTGCTCACAAACAATTATTTTATTATATTTTTTGTTTTTATACACGCACAATAATTTAAAAAATGATAAATAATAACTTTTTTATTATAAAAAGTTGGTAAAACAACTTTTTATAATTTAGGGTTAGGGTAAACAAATGATAGATGGAATGTCGTTAGTTTTTATTTGGTGCATTCATATTCATTTCTTTGTTTATATAAAGATCTTTTTTATATAATTTATATATAATTTTTTTATAAAAAAAAACATAACTAAATTTAAAACCCAACTAAAAATTGTAAAATAAAGCCTATTTAGTTTCAGATAACTTAAAGAATAAAACGTGTTCGTATTTTAGGCCAAATAAACTGATTATGAGTCATATTTTTGTTTCATTTTAAATGTATAGCCCATTTGTTTTATTCGCACAAGGCCCTTGAGGTCCTTTGCATTTTCAGAGAAGGCCCTACGTTTGCTTATTTAGTTCACCTGCATTACTATATGTATTTGTTTACATATTCATTAGGTTGTGCGTTGTGGTGACGCCACCGGAGCCGCGAGTGGCCGGTGCTAACCACGTCGGTAGCGAACACCACAACTGCCTGGCGCGAATGGTGCCGCGAGCGAGCGACCGTGACTAGACTCGCGGGTGGTGAAGTGAACATTGGGAATGAAATGTTTTGGGATGCGTGTTGTGACCGTTGAAGCCATTTTTTTTTAATTTTTTTTCTTTCTATATTTACCTATATAAACAAATACTTTCACACACCAAAAACCCTACAAAAATTTCCCACTCATTCTACTCATATCTCTCCAATACACCCAATTACAAACCAAAAATACAATGGAATTCCTTTTCTTCGTCCGACTCTTCGGAGGAAGACGACCTTATTTTTGAAGCCGGGAGAATAATAGTTAACCTGTTGGTTGAACGGTTTCAAGGACGACAAAAACTAACAAGAAAACCACCTCTTCGTCGTGATCGAGTGGGTGCTAATGGAACTTTGGTACATCACTATTTTAGCCCCGATTCCCTTTACGACGAAGAACATTTTAGGCGTTGATTTCGAATGAGTAGACAACTATTCATGCGTTTATCTAATCATTTGTTGGATCGGTATCTTTTTTTTTCAACAAAGAGAAGATGCAAGATGTAGACCGGGTTTAATGACCATCCAAAAATGTACAACTGCTATTCGTCAACTAGCGTATGAAATTTCGTCAGACAATAGATGAATACCTAGAAATGTCTGAAAAGGTTCCGCGAGACTCCATTCATTTTTTCTATCAAGGTATACATATATGCATATATGTTTCGTTGAGTTGTATTTTATATATTGTCCAGGGGTTTACTTGACAATGTTAATACATAGGGATCATATCGATTTACTCACGAAAATATTTGGGCAAACCAACTTTATATGATATCCAACGCATATACGAGGTGTACGGTGAAAAACATGGTTTCCCCGGAATGCTCGATAGCATTGACTGTACGCATGCTGGATGGGATATGTGTCCTACGGCCTGGCGAGGTTAGAGGTGCACAAAAAACCCGAACCCGGAACAGGACCCGAAAAAAATACCTGGAACTGGTTTTTTTTATACCCGAACCCTACCCTACCCGTAGGGTACGAATAGGGTATGCATTTCGGTACCAAAACCCGTACCCGGAACCGGGCCCGATTTATACCCGGTGATACCCGAAACCCGAAACCGGTTCCATACCCGGAACCAGGTTTTTCCAATACCCAAAATCGGGTTTTTCAAATACCCGATCTATACCCGAAAATACCCGAAAAATACCTCAAAAATACTCAAATATACCCCTAAAAATTGTAACCCCTTAAAAAATCTAATTTATACCCGAAAAACCCGGAAAAAGCCCAAAAAAACCCAAAAATAGGGTTTTTTCAATACCCGAAAATAGGGTTTTAGAATACCCGGTTCTATAACCGACCCGAACCCGATGCATAGGGTATGGTTTTTAAAGAGAATACCCGGACCCGAACCCGACCCGGGTATTGCCAATACCCGATTTTCCAATACCCGGTCATACCCGAACCCGGGTATTTGAAAATCCCGATTTGTGCACCTCTAGGCGAGGTCAGTTCAACCCAAGGTTTAAAAGTTTGGAATCGCGCCTCGAGGCGTTTTCCCACAGCCTCTTAAGGCGTAAGCCTCAAGGCGACACGAGGCGTAAGCTCGAGGCGGAATTTAAAAATTAATACAAAAATTATATATCTTATTAAAAAAATACTTAACATCAAACAAAGAACTATCCAAAATAATTTCATCATAAGATTCACAAGTCATGAGAAACACACAAAGTCTAAACCATAATAAAAGACATAAGTTTGAAACTAACACCAAAAGTCTAAAACATTAAAACACACAAAAAAAGTTTGGGTTTCCCGCCTCTTTAACGCCTCAGCCGTTTTTTTCCGCCTCGAACGTTTTTTTCCGCCTCGGCCATGAAGAGGCGTACGTTTATTTCTATCCCCTAAGGCGCCACCTCAAATTCGTTTTGCAGCCGCCTCGTACCGAGGCGCCGCCTCACAGCGTTTTTTTTAAACCATGGTTCCACCTGGGTTATCACCCCGGCCCCAGTATTATACTTGGGCGGCGGCCTCCCATGATCTTTGGTTATGACATGTGTTTTTTGGTGTTTCCAGGTCAAATAACGACATAAATGTTATCGAACAGTCACCAACATTCGATGACATTATTGACGGGGTTGAGCCAACTCAATCGTTTTATGCGAATGTGGTTCAGTTCAAGCATGGCTTATGGGATTTAAAATATTGTCATCGAATATCGGTGACTGTTCGATAACATTTATGTCGTTATTTAACTCGGCAACACCAAAAACGCATGCCATAACCAAAGATCTTGGAAGGCCATCGCCTCAAGTATAATACTGGGGTCGGGGTGATCACCTCAGTGGAACTGGCCTCGCCAGGCCATAGGACACATGTCCCATTTAACATACATACATACAATCGATGCTGCCGAGCATTCCGGGAAAACCATGTTTTTCATCGTGCACCTCGTATATGAGTTTGATACCATACAAAGTTGGTTTGCGCAAATATCACCGTGAGTAAATCGATATGATCCCTGTGTATAAACATTGTCAAGTAAACCCTTAGACAATATATAAATATAACTAAACGAAATATATATGTATATATCTATACCTTGACAGAAAAATGAATTGAGTCTCGCGAAACTTTTTCAGGCATTTGTAGGTACTCATCCATTGCGTCTAAACAAAATTCCATACCCTAGTTAACGAATAGCATCCGTATATTTTTGGATGATCGTAAAACCGGGTCTACCTCTTGCATCTATTATGTGTTGAAAAAACGGGTGCCGACCCAACAAATCATTTGATGAACGCATGAATAGTTGTCTACTCATTCGAAACTAACGCCTAAAATGTTGTTCGTCGTAAAGGGGATCGGGGCTAAAATAATGATGTTCCAAAGTTTTACTAGCACCCACTCAATCACGAAGAAGAGGTGATTGTCTTGTTAGTCTTTTGTCACCTTTGAAACCGTTCAACCAACTGTTAACTGTTATTCTACCGGCCTCAAAAATAAGGTCGTCTTCTTTCGAAGTGTCGGACGAAGAAAAGGAATTCCATTGCATTTTTTGTTTATAATTAAGTGTATTGGAGATAAATGGATGAGTTTTTTTGTGTGATAAAATGTTTGTTTATTGATGTACATAGAAAGTAAAAAAAACACTCTACAACGGTCAAATGGCACCAGCCCCCAAAAGTTCCACTTTAATGGCACTTTAGCACCCGCGAGCCTGCTAACGGCTGCTAGCTCGCGAGGAAGGTCACGGCGGTGCATTGTGGTGTGTGTGGCCAACGTGGCTCGTGTCAGGCCGCTCACGGAGATGGTGACGGGCCACAAACAGTCTAATATTATGATATAACGACATGTGTTACATATTTTCAAATAAAATTTTTTTATATCTCACCTCAACCACTTAAAATAATAATCATTGCTTTTACATACACCAATTACCAATACAATATTTTCTCCCAAAATGGAACACAAGTAACATAATAAAGGGGCCATGTGGTAACTTTCTTGAACAGAGAAGCATCTATAAATTGGTTTCTTGTGTCCACTTCTGCAAGTGCAGTGCATGGGTTTTCGCGATTCACATACTTGTCCCATACTCCCTTACGCCGCCGTTCCCCGTCGCGCAAACACCGCCTTGTAAACACCGTCATTCACCTCTCCACTCTTGTTCATTTCTGATATCCCAAAGCCAAAATATCACCCTATTTTACCACCCAAAACCCACAAATTTCACACGCAAACACACCATGAATATCATCAATTCTTCAATTAAACCCTCTTTCTCATCTCCAAATCCAATACCCAACAAGGTTTTCCCTCAAATCCCATTAAAGATCCAATCTTTATATTCAAAACCCTTAAATTTCACTCTGAAGAAGCCCATTTACGTCTCTAAATTTCAAGATTTTGGTGGGTTTGTGAGAACCAAGAATGATGAGATCGTGTGTAACGCGTATGAGGCTGATCATTCGCCGCCGTTGGAGATCAAGATTGACGAAATGGGTCAATCGGAAACGGGTCAAAAGATGAAAATTGGGTTGTATTTTGCCACTTGGTGGTCTTTGAATGTGGTGTTTAATATTTATAACAAAAAGGTTTTGAATGCTTTCCCATTTCCATGGCTGACGTCAACTCTTTCTTTAGCTGCTGGATCTTTGATTATGTTGGTTTCATGGGCTACTAAAATGGTTGAAGCTCCAACGACTGATGCTGAGTTTTGGAAATCGTTGTTTCTGGTATATATGTTATTAATTCTTTATGAATTATGATCATTGAAATTATTATAATTTGGATCTTTTTGTATGTATAGCCAATTGAAGCAATATTTAATGGTGTCTCATATAAGATATAAAAATAGTTTTAATAGGCAATATCAAATTGCCCCTTTACATTTAGGGATATTTATTGCTCACTTCAATTGAACTGCTTTGTTGTAATCGATCTTTCGGATAATTTGTGTTGTTTATGTATTCTGTCTACTGGGATTCTTTTGTTTTCTGTGAAAGATATCGGATTTTTTTAATTAGTTCTTTATGAATTATAATAATTTGGGTAAAGTTATAATCTTTAATTCTTTATCCATATAGTCAATTCAAGCAGTACAATAATCAAATGCCCCCTTTACATTTAGGAATTTTATTGCTTACCTTTTAAAATCTGATTATTTCAGCATTGGATAATTAGAAAATTAAGTTATAGTAACTTTTGCCCTTATATATAGAACTTGTTATTGATTGTCATTTTAAATGCGTATTTAAACGTCGTTACTGACTGCCAAAATGAATTGTATGCATACAAAATGATAATAATAAGCCTAACAAACTGTTATCAAGAAAACAATATCCACATATGATTTTAAAGATCCACTTCAGTTAAACTGTTTTGTTGTAATCATTCGGATACTTTCTGTTGTTTATGTATTGGGTGTGTTGGGATTCTTTTGTTCTCTGTCAAAGATATCTGATTTTTTATTCTTTCCGCTCGATCATCTTTAACCTTGCAAATGTTTACACGAATTTGAGTTTAAAAATCTTGTTTCCTTACATTGTTCTAAATGGGATTTTTGTTTTATAAAATATGCAGGTTGCTTTAGCACATACAATTGGACATGTGGCAGCTACTATAAGTATGTCAAAAGTTGCAGTCTCATTTACACACATCATCAAAAGTGGTGAACCTGCATTTAGTGTATTTGTTTCAAGGGTTTTCCTTGGTGAAACGTTTCCGATTGGGGTTTATATGTCACTTTTGCCAATCATTGGTGGTTGTGCACTGTCTGCTTTAACCGAGCTCAACTTCAATATGACAGGTGAGCAATTTCTGTTACAGTAGAGATAAATGCAAGTTTAATTATTTGATTTGAAATTGAAAGATTGGAGATCATTAGGCTCTGTTTTAAGGTTAAACCCTTGGTTTCTTTATTCTTGTTTTCTTGCAATTATTTAAGTTTTCAAACCATCATACTTAGCTAGAAAATGCTCGAAAGACCTCGCTCGAATTTGGCCCGCTTGTAAGCGAGTCTAGCCAGGTCAAGGTCAGGTTGGCTCGTGGCTCGCTCGTTAGCTCATTTAGGTTAAAGCCCAAGTTAACATATACATAATAACAAAAACAAAAAAAAATGTACCAAGTATAAGTCCCACTCATAGCAGAGCTATTGGTAGAGATGGTGTCGGTTTTATGGTATTTTTAGTGAAAAAATATTGAGAATTCTCTTAATTTTGAAAATTCTAGTTTGGCTCATTTAAAAGTAAAGCCCAACTTATATTATACATAAATTACAGCCCAAAGTTATAACTCAAATTTTAATATACATAAGGTATGAATGTTGTAGTTTATAAATCCTACACTGAGCTTTTCAAGATAAGCGAGCCCTGGCTCGGCTATTTTCAGTGTTAATCATACTTAGCCCTTCATCATAAACACTTGGGAAAAAAAACGATTTTGGACAAAAAAGTTGCCAATTATGTCGAAATCAGTTATTTTGGAATGTTCTTGTTTTTACCTTTTTGGGCCAAAATGTAATGGTTAGCCTATGATGATTAAAATTTTAATATTTCTTTGATCAAGGTTAACTTTTATTTATGTTTCCGTGTCCTTTTTTCACTTTCAGGGTTCATGGGTGCAATGGTCTCGAATTTGGCATTTGTGTTTAGAAATATATTTTCAAAAAAAGGAATGAAGGGGAAATCCATTTGCGGGATGAACTACTATGCTTGCTTGTCGATGCTGTCTTTGTTGATTCTAACACCGTTCACCATCGCTATGGAGGGCCCACAAATGTGGGAAGCCGGTTGGCAAACCGCATTAACACAAATTGGTCCCAACTTCGTGTGGTAAACTATCATCATTCTCCCATTATATCATATCAAGTTTATCTTTTTTCCCTTATGCATTTATATAAGGGTGACGTCATATATACCCCTTCAATATTTATATGTCAAAAAAATTAATATCAAACATATTTATGTAATTAAATACAATTTACAGAGTTATCATTATAAATGAAGGGTATAAATGTCATGAATTAAAAAATGACTATATGATAATATATATTTTTGATTGGGTATTTTCATTTTTGAGTAAGTTAAACCTTTTGTCCTTTAGGTATATAGCAACTTCTAGGTTTCGTCCTTAAATTAAGGAAATAACATAAATTGTCCTCTGTGCGAAATTTGTTTATAGCTTACACGTTTCGTCCTTTCCACTAATGGGCGTTAATTTTTATTATTTTTTTTTTTTTTTAAGTTCAGTCATGTGCATTGCACTTGAGGTCAATTTGGTCCGTGTAGGGGATATAGGAAATTATGGATAGATTACAACTAAATTGGATTTGCACTTGTACTTTCAGGTGGGTGGTGGCACAAAGTGTGTTCTATCACTTGTATAACCAGGTGTCATATATGTCTTTGGATCAAATAACTCCTCTAACATTTAGTGTCGGGAATACTATGAAGCGGATATCGGTTATAGTGGCTTCAATTATTATCTTTCGCACCCCCATCCAACCAGTCAACGCGCTTGGAGCCGCCATCGCCATCCTTGGAACTTTCATTTATTCCCAGGTAAACTGTCTTCTTTCTTAAAGTATCAGAATGTGTCGTCTTATAATATCCAGAATGCGTCGTCTTACAATATCCAGCGGGGCATATATAGTTAGTTGAACCACCAAACACTAATGGTGTAAACGAACCAATCCCGATCTCGGCTCATGAGTGGTTTTTGAGCTCATACTTGGCTCGTTTATTATCTGTTAAATAATTTATATTCATTAATAATAATTATTTTTTTTTCAATTTTGATATATACATTATAATTATGGTTCTTATATATAGCATAAATATATATTATGTTGTTCTCTTTATCAAATTTTTATATAATAATAAATATTATGTAAATAATAATATATATGTTAAATAAAAGTTGTACAAATAATAGCTAGTCTGGTGTCGCGAGCAGGCTTGATCTTAGGGCTCAAGCTCGTTGAATTGCTTGGGAGTGGCACCAGCTCGTTTACACACGTACCAAATACTACGAAAGTTAGTTATGGTTTATAAGTCTGGATTTGCGTTTTGGGACTAATTATATTATTAGTTTGAAATGTTTCATCTACATTTGTATTGTTGATGGTTCTATTGTTGACAAGGATAATTAGATATGCTATATTATAAACTTTATCAGTAAATAAATTTATTTGAATTTGTGATTTGTGTATTTCATGAACAGGCGAAACAGTAAAATGGTAACGGACGTTTTCGCGGGTAGATTTAAAGATGAAACTAGCTTTTGTCAAAGACCAGCTGGAGATGCAATTGAAGATAGATAAAGACATCAAGTTATTGAGAGGCGGTTTGCGACAGTTAGATAGTAAAATAAGAGCAAATATTCGTTTCGTGACGAAAGAGGCAATGAATTTGTGTTTTTGTTTTTTACTTGTTTTTGATATATTTGTTGAAGGTAATGAAAACAACTTTGATGAATGTTGGGTGTATATATACAAACATGTATATAGTTATATCTCTCTCTAAATAATATATAGAGAGAAAAAGATTCATAAATGTTATGATCATCTGCCCATCATCTGAACCCCAAGAAATGCAGTTGACCACATTTCACGGGTCAACAGAAGTCAACGATTTGAAAAGCGGGAAGTTTGAGTTTAGGATAGATGGAGGTGGAATATACAAGCTATCTCGATTCGTGTGCCAGCTGCACGATTTGATAATTATCAGTGGAGCTTGAGTTAATGTTGCTTTTACAAGAAGCGATTGTGGCTCATCCACGGATAAGGTATTCGAGTCATTTCTCTCATTTAGCTTAACCTTGTAATATGAGTTATATGATATATATTAAGGGGGTGTTTGGGATTACTTATTTTACCTCCTTATGACTTTTTTCATAAGTTAATAAGTTACAACTTTGTAACATATTAACTTATCCTCTCACAATAACACACAATACCAAACACCTTTTATGATATTCTAGCTGCTAGGGGTGAGAATATAGAGATTAGATGAAATAGAAGAATAAATTTAAGTTGAAAAGAGAGACATTCCAATTTTTGGAGGGTTATATTGCAAATTTGAGTTGTAAACATGTATTTGTGTTGTATGATTAGTGTTGTAACTTATTGATTATGATTAGAAGTAGTTTGATTTGGCTAAAAGTATTTTGAATATGTTATATGGATTCGTTTGGGTCAACTCTTATTATACAAGTCAAAACACGACGCTCTTATTATACAACAAGTCAAAACACAACACTCTTATTATACAAGAAGTCAACTCTTAATATGAGTTATAACTTCGGATGTTTTAACTATGGTTCACTTGTCAGATATTAGTTTATTACCTCTTTTGGTAAACCTTAATCACCCTTTTAATATCTCATATTCTCATTTGATTAATTGTTTTATTTTATTCTATAAAAAGTTGTTCTTGTGAGCATAGTTAAAAAGTGAAGGAATTATAGAACTTGCATAGGCATGACTGCATGAGTGTGATGATTATGCCAAAAGGGAAAAAAAACATCTCATTATTCACTTTATCCAAAGCCTTCAAAGGCATTGCCACTTTAGTATAGATGGAATATATTGCATCTCATGCACAAAGCAAAAGTGCATTTCACCAAAAGCATATATTTTCCAACACTAGATACAAAACACCATGAACAACACCGCTGCCACTACCATCTTGCCAGAAAAGATGGGTGGTGTTGATCTTGTTCCGGTTGAGGTAGGGGCATGTGGTACGGTGGCAAGCCTTGTCTTGAAGGAGATAGATTATTTCAGAAGACTCGAGTCTGGCGGTGATGATGGAAAGTGTTCCGTAAAGAACTCCATAAATCCTAACAAGCGTCATGGTGATGGTGGTTCTAGCTTTTGGACTCGTTTTGGTTTCTTGACCGTTATATGGCAAAGGGGGGAGAGCAAAGGCAGTAGTGGTGGTGCTAGGAGTAGGTATTTGCCTAGAATGTGCACCATGGTGCATGTCGCTGTGAGCCGCTTGCGCAACCACCATAAGTTAACCAAGATTCCAAGCTTCAGTTATCAAAACCTTAAAGACGACAATACCAAATCCGTGGTTTAAACGAAGTCTTACAAATTTAAAAATGCATTTGCTAGATGTGACACACCTCACATTTATTTTTGTTTCAAATTCTATGTTTACAAATATTCACCATGGAATGTATATATGCCCTTACTTTTTATATGTTCAATCTTTGCTCAAAGGGAAACCAAAAGGTATCTCTCCTAGCTAATTCTATGCTGTACTAATGTGGTCTTTATGCCTCAAAAGTTGTACATTTATTTTGTTCACTGTTGGTTCAACTCTCGACTATTCACCAACATTACTTGGTTCATGGTCATCTTGAGCCGTGGCTAAGTACTCGAGTGCCACAACAACATCGCTTATGTATGGCCTTGTGCTTGCTTCTTCTTGTAGACACATTGATGCAATCGCGACGGCTTGATGTAAGCACTTTATCGGGTAATTACCATTTAGCAACGGATCAGCCACCATTGGAATCTTACTATGTTCTTTAAGCAAAGGTTTTGCCTACCATAGATATAAAATGCCATATAAATGTATAAGTCCGACATTAGTTTTATTTTATATGAAATTAATTGACAAATAAACGAACAAGGGTCCACTCTTTGTGGAATCCACATCACCGCGTGTATGCGTGGACCTTTTCTTCAATAGATTGTGTTTCTTTAGTATAGCTTACCCATATAATGAGATTTTGCTCTTCAGATGGTTTTTTGTCATCAATGACTCTTCTTCCCGATATTAACTCTAGGAATACAACCCCGAAACTATATACGTCTGATTTTGTTGTTAATTCTCCGGTCGTTGCATATTCAGGAGAAGAATACCCGTAAGTCTCCATCACTCTAGTCGAGATATGATCCTCTCCTACTTTTGGGCGAATCTTTGTTGGCCCAAAGTCCGAGAGCTTAGGATTCATATTATCGTCGAGTAACACATTTAATGATTTTAGATCACCATAAATGATTGGAGGAACAACCAGATTATGCAAATATTCGAGCCCCTTAGCCATTCCTTTAGCTATCATCATCCTCGTATGCCAATCGAGTGGTGTCCTCTTCTCATTCAAATCTTTACACAAATAAAGAAAGTAAAATAAAAAAACAAAAGATATGGAGACATACATGAAAATAAACAAGCATTTTATTTCCAGGTCGGTGCTCTTTCTAACATTAATTTTTTAAAATAATATATCTATATCAATATTACCAAAAAGATGTTCTTCTAATGAGCCGTTTTTCATGTATTCGTAGACCAACAACCTTTGATGCCCGTTCACGCAATATCCGATAAGATTGACAAGGTTGGGGTGGTGAACGCGGCCAATTGTCAGAACCTCGGCTAAAAACTCACTATTTCCTTGTACTCCGATCATATCAAGTTGCTTCACCGCGACAACCTACACACAAACCCGAATATCAAACCACAAACCACAATATCATCACGTGATCTACAAAAATAGAATAAGAATATGATACTTTGTTTTTGTCTCTGAGGTGACCCTTATAGACCCTCCCGAATCCACCTTTGCCCAGGAGCAACTCGGGGTTGAAGTTTTCGGTTGCATGGGCCAGCTCGTGAAACGTGTAGACCTTGGCAATGACTTCCGAATTCCCATGTTTGAGTACCTCATCGGCTACCATCTTTTGCATGCTATTTTCTGTTATGTAACCACATAAATAATAATTATCTCAATATATAATCGATCACATTTATTTGTTTCCTGGATACGTTTGTTTGTTTGTTTGTTTGTTTATAATTACATTAAAGGATTACGATCATGCAAAATACAAACCTTTTGGCATGCCATTTTCGGCATCTTTAGCCATCTTGTCGATTAACAATTTTTAAATCTGTATACAGAAATCATGTCCCGTGAGTCGTTGATCTCCGTTTTTGGCCAAAACTACCAAACTGTTTTCCTGTCGGAAACTAGATCGAATGTCATTGTAGGAGGATTTAGATTAATTCTTAGAAACCAAGATGACACATTTGAATAAAAGTTTAATGATGCATAAAAATGTGAGTTGTGGGGAGATAGATGTTTGGAAATAAAGTCGGTCGGAAAATGAGAGAGGGTGGGAGGAGAATTCGGAATATTTGTTAACTAACAAACTACTACTTTATATATCATTTTATTAACCAACTACTTTTTTCTTTTTAGTGATGAATGAAATATGGTAATTGTAAGATGAATTGCATCACAAAAATATACCAGGCGATATAGTAGTATTCAGTTTCAAACCAAATTGTTTTTTGGGTCCCTAAGATTTTTAATGCCAAAACGCCTATGTATCAGTTGTTATTGTATCGATTGAATAAGAGCTAGACGCTTTGAAATTTATAGCTTATGGTAAAGTTGTTAATCATCTCTTTTATATTGCTATTTGGGTTTAAAGTTTGAACGTGTTGTTTTAGTCTTTAGAGTATTGGCTTTAAACTATCTCTCGGGTTTTTGTCTGCTTTTGTTTTAGACTAGGCTAAAGAATTGGATGACTTGATGATGGACATACCAAATGAGCTGATCATAGCGATTAGTAGCTAACAAAGAAATAGCATATAAGAAATCACATTTGGTTCAGCCAATAACCGAAGCCTGTGAAAACAGAAATGGTTTAAAAATTAAAGAGGATCAACAGGGTTTGAACCTGACGTGAATCGAACACGCAACCTTCTGATCTGGAGTCAGACGCGCTACCATTGCGCCACAGATCCTTATATTTTTTCTGTCGGTCCGAAATTATATATTCTAGTAGACTTTCAACTTAACTTAAAATATTAACCTTTTCACGTTAATATATGATCATAGCTGGGTAAATAGCATTTAATCGAATGTCTTTTAGCAAGGATTTTCAGATTAAGGATCATAACGATATATATAAACATTTATTATCTTATATAATTATATTGCTTTTCCATTAAAGGCAAATGTTGATGGTACAATTTGAACCTCTTTATGGTGCGAATGTGTTTATGACCGACGTTGAGAAATGTATTAAAACAATAGCTATGAGAAAACATTAGCAGACTCGATTTCATTATTAAAACTTTATTAGAAATTTGTGAAATCACTTCTTATCTTGTAAGCTAGCTAGAAGTAGAAGCAAAATCAAGGGACCTTTTCTATAATGAGATTTTGAAAACAAATTGTTCATATACTCTTATAGGACCTCTCTATATCGAGCCGCCCTTCACGTGCCCCCAGCTCGGGCAAAGGTCCAATGAATACCCAAGGAAACGGGGTATACAAACTGACAGCTTGGGTCGGGTAGGTTCAAAACTGGTTTGTGGGAACGAGCCTAGGAACCAGTATACGCACTGATAGGTTGGGTCAGGTCCTAACTCCTAACCAGTTTGAGCCAAACCGATTTTTTTTGGTGTAGCAAGTCAGGTTATAAAATGGGTTGGCGGGCCCAAACCGACTTTTTTGCACCTTTACTTTTATAGCGCGTCTATACATGAATTAATATGTGAATATTGGTATGTAAGTATTATACCTAAAGAGTTACTATTATTTTACAGTGTCAAGATTGGGACATTTATGGGCAAGAAGCTGATAAAGAATGACACCCATATATTTCATACTAATTTCAGAATTTCTTTACACAATCAGATTACAGAGCATCACCAAATTATATGCAATTAAAGCCCTTTCACATCTAGAAAAAACATTTCTACATGAAATTCTGTTATCACTCTTACAAAAATAATCATCGTCTGATTTCATCAACTGGCGGTGCTGCAAATCTAACTTCTGCTGGACGCGCGACTACCACCGTTTCATCGGCAAAAAGGATTTTTATAAATAACGGGGTTTTTAGGGGTCGTCGTCCTGTCATTTTCGGGTACACGTCTTCAAGAAAAAAGTAGGCGTGGCCAGCTATCATTCCCTGTATTTTATAATTTTAAATGTTAAAGTTTAGATGATGTTGATTTGGGTCCATGATTGCAGCATTGTCTTGAAACTTCATACTTAATGAAAATTGAAAAGTTTGCAATTTTCGTTTTTATGGGATATGTAAAGTAACAAGTATTAACAGCATGAAACATATAACAATAAATATTAGGGACTTACAAGTAGATCCACCCAAGCACTAGCACCAACAAGAACAGAGAATCCCAATAAAACCTGTAAGTAAAATAAGAAGATTAACAATCATAAAGATCAAATGAATTCCATATCCCCTAAGTTTAGAAAAAGAAAGATCCAAGATTAACACCCTCTTTTCTATGTGCAAACTTCTTATAATCAACACCATTACAAAACCAAATACACCCCCAACCAAGGTCGGTTCACCCACCAAAGACTCAAAGTTCATCACTTTTTTAATATAATTCTAAGACACGAGTCATGTTTCTATTGGATGGTTATATATTATTTTATATAAACTAAACTTTTTTTTATCTAACATTATTTAACTTAAAAGATTATACAAAAACAGAATTCGTAACATTTTTCTCTCTATTTAGAGGGTATAATATTGGCAAACTTCCATATCGACTCCCAATTCTCTAATTTTTGTTAGTATAATCTCGATCAAGTTAAGTGGTCAGTTAGTGAAGTCAGGTTCAAAATGTAATTAGTAGAAGTATTATGCCAATAATGCCACTGGTATTAGTAAACCTAGCGACGTATCGCATCGCTTGTGATCAACACATGCCATATCATTTGCAAAGACAGATCATTTCAAAAAAACAACCTAACCAATTTAGGCATCATCTTTATTCTTTTTTGATTGCGTATTTTCTATCATTGATCATTCGTATCCAAATTTTCTTCTGTCATTGATTATTCTATCATTTTGTGGGTATGGTCTTTACTTCACGGATTAATTCAACAGAATCACAAAAGAAGAAGGCCAAATGGCTGACATGTATAGCATTTAGGCAACTTATACATTTATGTATTAAACATTAACAACATAAATTAGAATATAATGATAAAATTTTAGAAACTACAGACTAATATTTGTCAAGAACTCACCCATGGTAAGTAAGCTGCTGTGAAAGTAAAGAGGCCCAAGAAGCTCATATGAATATATGGATTTTGCTTGCTCCATACATAAACCTGAAAAAATAAAAACACAGGATTTTAAACTCAAGTAGCTCTAAAATGTTTTAACAGTAAATAACTGTAAAACAAAATAACAAATTACCATCATGAAAGTTAGCGAATTGCTAAGAAATATAATCTTGGCAAAAGATTCTGACACATAAGGTATCATCCCTCCAACAAGCACAATAGTGGTCAACACAGTTGACCCAAATAACAGCATATAAAAGAAGTCCGCGGTTCTTCCTCTAAAAGAGTTTTCTTCTAGAAGCTTGCAGTATCGGGCCAGAAAGAACATGTGAAACAGAAAGTCCAAGTCTGTAAATGAACCACGTGACGTTAATAACAATAAAGCAAAAGAACGAACATGAAAACTTAAACGAATGGATTTTCTTGTTCATGTTTGTTCATTAAGAAAATGAATGTACTAATGTTCGCTTGTAATATTCTAAACGAGCAAACATCTATCAGAAGCGAATGTCAACATCATTCTAAATTGATGACAAAAATACAAATGTAGCATTAGTGAATAATTTCCTTACAGAAAATGTAATATATTTACTTTTTTGAAAAGCATTTCTTTATTATGTAAAGTATACATCTAAACATGGGTGATGACAAATTACATTACTTGTTTCTATGACAACAAAAAACTCAAGTTGGTAGAAAATGTGTATGAAAGCTTACCCATCTTGCGGAAATAAAGGAAATTGGTGATCAAGCGCCAGATTTGGTATTGCTTGACAACAAGATTAGGATTGAGGTACAAGTTATACGGGGAAATGATCTGCATAAAGTTAATACAAAATCAAGTTAAATACTATCTTTAAGCTTCTGCTTTCATATATTTATCTAAAATGCCACATAAAAATCATCATGATGGCCAAACAAATAGTGTTCATATGTCACTCTTGTAATTACTACAAATGTTTAATGGCAGCATTAGTCTAAAATTTTTCGCCTCTGATAACATACAATCAACTCCGTTGAAAGATTTTTCAGCTTTCTACTGTTATTTTAGAGTTTCATCCCAATTCATTCATAAGCTGTATAGTCAAATATACTATATATAATAATCAAGCAACAAGAAGAAATGAGTGAATGAGCCTAAAATCGGATGGATAGTTTAAGTAAGCCATTGGACTTCAGGGAAGATAAGACATAATTAATCTTTGAATTCAACTTTGGAATGCATAATTGATAATCAATTCCTCCCACAAACCCTCATCATCATCATCATCATCATCATCATCATCATCATCATCGTACTCAGTATATCCCACCAATAGCAATGCTATGGTAGGGTCTGAGGAGGGTAAGATGTAGACAGCCTTACCTCTATCCCATAGGGATAGAGAGGCTGCTTCCGGTGAGACCCCCGGCTCGATAGTAGTTTTGCATCAAGCCTTGGACATAAGGCACATAGCACTCAATCATCGGGACACCGGCTGATCGGTGCATGTGCCCTTGTCTTTCGGCTATCAACGCCACCACATGATGCCTGATTAACCTTCCGCCACTTTTAACGTTATTTTCACGAGATTAGTAAAATAACGTCAAAATTAGTGCAATTTTACTTTTGCCCACCCGAGGGTTCACACATATATACATTATATGCGCGCACCGGCGTTCCTCCCTCAAACCCTAGTTTATTGAATTCCTACAACTCAATGCAACGTTACATAGCGGTAGCCTCTTAATGGACATTGAGGTGAACCTTAAGTATGAATGGATGTTACATCTTCCAATAAAAGGCTACCAAACAAACAGCTCCGTAGTTTAATTTCACGCCACCGATACCTAATAATTTGATTGATGGTAACATCTACAGAAAATCAAATAATCATTGATATGATAATAGTAAGTACCTCAAGGGAATAGCCGATGGTGGTAACGATTGCTGCTGTGAGATAGGAGCGAGTGATAACAGGCATCTGTTTGTACCATTCCTCCACAGCCTCCGCCATTTTTAATATAATAATAATAAATTCCAATCAATCAATCAATCCGGAACAACAACAACAACTTCTAATCAGCGATCGGAGATTAAAGGCACAACCACCTGGACTCACTGGTTAATAAATATATACCTTCTTTTTCAACATTTGGCGCGTGACTACCACGCACCAATCATACATGGTTGTGAGGTGTCTTCACCAATCACATGCTTTTGCTATAGGGCCATATCTCATGTTTCTTACCTGGCTGACGTCGACAAACTTAAACCACCTTGACTGTTTTCTTTTTTTGGTTGGGAAAATTCTTAAAATAGCCTCTTTCATCGAGAGAAGTCTCAAAATAACCCGTTTTTTCTCAAATATTTTTACAATTTGGACTGTCAAGACGTATTGGGAAAAGATAAAAATAAAGACGATATTTCGAAAGAAAGTCAGGTACAAGACGAGATTTTGGGAAATAATGTCGGTAAAGTTCAAATTATTTGTAATCTTGGAGGAAAAGTTCAAATTTTTCAAAAACTTTTTTACTTAAAAAACCGTCTTTAAGAGACTGTTTTTTTATGTTTCCTACCTTTCCCGTCCAAATTTTCAAATTCTTGAAAAATTGTATTTTTTACAATTATACCCCTCAACCACCATCACCACCTTGAATCACCACCACCATCACCGATGCCGTCGGCCCCACCCAATCACCACGCCGTCACTACCACAATAACCGCCTCCATCACCGCTGAACCATAGCCGCTGCACCAAAAACGAATGACGTCACTGCACCCAAACTCACAGGAACTCCTAACAGATTTTTACGACCACGAATCCCTGAGCAGTTTCAACAGAATTTGTTAGGAACCATTAAATATTATTATTATTATTATTAATTTTGCCAATCAGTCGATTCTTCGTGATTTGGAATTTGCAAACTATTTATTGCTTGATGGCCGCAGCTTCCGATCATGCCACCGACATCACCAAGCTTTGCACCCACTGGTATTATTATTATTATTATTTTATTATTATTATTAATCATAATCATATTTTTTCCTCTTTTCTTTGTGAATTATGAGTTGCTATCCCTAAGCAGTTTTAACAGGATTCGTGGTCGGAAAAATCTGTTAGGAGTTCCGGTGAGTTTGGGTGCAGTGACGTCATTAGGTTTTGGTGCAGCGGCTATGGTGCAGCGGTGGTGGAGGCGGCTATGGTGGTGGTGATAGGGTGGGGCCGACGACGTCGGTGATGGTGGTGGTTCAAGGTGGTGATGGTGGTTGAGGGGTATAATTGTAAAAATTATAATTTTCCAAGAATTTGAAAATTTGGATGGGAAATATAGGAAACATAAAAAAAACAGTCTCTTAAGACGGTTTTTTTAGTAAAAAAGTTTTTGAAAATTTTGAACTTTTCCTCTTAGATTACAAATAATTTGGACTTTACCGACATTATTTCCCCAAATCACGTCTTTTACCTAACTTTCTTTCGAAATCTCATCTTTATTTTTATCTTTTCCTAATGCGTCTTAACAGTCCAAATTATAAAAGATTTTGAGGAAAAATGGGCTATTTTGGGACTTCTCTCACTAAAAGGGACTATTTTGGGAATTCTCCCTTTTTGATTTTTTAGCGGTCAATTTAGATCGCTACAATTACATACTCACCCAAATCATTTTCATTCCATTCTCACGGTGAAACTCACCTATAGGTGAGAGAAAACCCCGTGGGCCGTGACTCAATTTGAGCCCTCTATTTTTTGTCTCAAGTAATACTTGAACCCAACACCTTCCCTTATATTAAATTGAAGTCTTTGAGTGTCTCGCTATAACCATTTGAACTATAGATCATTGGCAAAGCACCTTAATTGTCTTGATTGGTTTATTTTAATATAAATATTTATATTAGAGTTTCTATCACATCCGTGTTTATTGTTATCAAATTACGAATGTATGTGCTTTAATAATGCGTGTTGAACCTAACTATTACTTAGGTCGACTATGTTTAGCATTGGTCAATGATGATCAACAATGCCAATGAGGGTTGATGGGTCACTAAGGAGGTCCAGTTAGAGCATCTACATCAAGCTATGCCATCCGAGGTTCAGATGATGTGACAAAGGAATGGATTTGAAGTGGCAAACTTCTCTTCCTGTGGAGCAAGTTTGTGAAAGTGGAGTTTGTAAATGCAAAAGTGCAACAAACTTGCAAGGTTAGGGTTTTTGAGAAGGTTTTTTGTAGAAAAAAAAAATTGAGGTTTTTGAGAAAAGTTTGAAATATGATGTGACACGCATGTTGAGGTTTGTTGTTGATTCTCTTAGGACTATTTTGTGTCAATAGTTAGTGCTTGCCAATTAGGTTCGATTAAAGATAGTTAAGGCTAATTTGAGTCGATATTAATGAATCGGATAAAATATTAGGAATTGAGGCCATGGAGTAAAAATTGGTCTTTGGATGCCAATTACATTCGAGGTGTGTTGTCGATTCCAATAAATTTGAGGCATGGAGGTGGATGGATGGTTGAGGTAGGTGAAGGAGATAAAGATACAAGAGTAGGGCTCATTTTTTCTACTATTGTTCTTAGGAGGGTAAAATATGCATTCACACCCATTTAATAGGGAGATTTAACGGCTGTCAAGGGCAAAGAACAAAATTCATATATGTAGACCACCATAGTAATACCTTTACAACCACCAGCTCAAGTATGTAATTACTAAACTATGGGGATCAATCGTGCAATATCTACAAAGCATATGGACCAACCATGCAGTAAGCCTTTAAAAAATTTATTCTTTGATTTTGATAATAGCTACAACTCGTTTTTAAAACACATACAACATAAAACAATTGTCAAAGAAAGCAAAGAGCCAATTGATATTCAAAATTTAATATTGGGACTCAAAGAGGTAACTTTTATCCAAGAGGGTGGGTGGTTGAATTATATCCTTCTGAGGAGAAGAAATACGCTATGCTATCTAGTAGTGTGTGCAACAGTAGCATTTCTGTTGCTAAGGGAGGGGTGGAGAGAGAGAGATTGGATTTGGTATATGGTATTCCTACTTTTTCATAATTTTGGTGTCAGTATTTTCGAACTTATCCTAGTTGAGTTAAAGAAAGTATGATCGATGATAACACTTTTATTGTCTATTTGAATACTCATATCAAGCTTCTTTTTCTTCGCTTGTAAAATAACGATATTTAGATTAATTTATAGGGTTTGGATGAAATACAAATTAAATTAGCATGATAACTGTGAGAATCAATAGTGTAATTATATGTACAACATAGTGTAATTAGAGTGTAGTGTAATTACACTATAATATAACTGCATAATTACACTACTTGATTATCACAATTAGCAATTAACACAATAATTTAATTTGTACATTAACTTTTCTAAGTATTTCTAATCGAATGACACAATCAAACACATAGACTATACACATAATATTTAAAGCTTTTCGCTTCATAGAAATAAAATATCGCCTATCAAAAAAATAATAATAATAAACAAACACAGTCAAAACCCAAAACCATTATTTTTCTTAAAAATATAAACCAAATACTAACTTGTCAATGGAACCATCACAAACACAGTCAATCTTTTATGTGGAAACAACCAAAACCTAAAATCATTTTATCACTCACGTTTTGGTAAAGTAAACTGCGGTTAAGTTATTTTACAAAAGGGGACAAAATTGAAAAGGACGATAAGGATTTATAGAAAAAAAAATCATAACTAAAATTTAATATAAAAACAAAAAAAAATAAAAACACAAAAATGTTTCCATCGTCTTCTCGTTCCAAAAAAAAGTATTTAGGAAAAAAGATTATTGTGTCTTTTTATTTATCATTGTATTTTTTATTTATTTCTGTAATAGATTGTGTTTTTTATCCTTAATATTGGTTTTTTTATTTTGTGCTATATTTTGCTCGGTATTGTATAATAAAGTAGAAACTTTACTCGGGCAATGAAAGATGGCCTTAAATCTTGATCACATCGATGCCATATAGGCATATAATGTTCATGGCCTGTTTTTATTTTATGTTTTGCGCTTCATCTAGTTGCGAACTTGCGATCCATGGTGGATCTGGTCATTGCTTCAGGCCAAATAAAACTTGGTTTATTGGATTTTAATAATTCATATTAACTGGTATTGGCCGATAATAATCTCTATTCATTTTATCACCACTGGTGGTCCCAAATTTAAAAAAGTTAACCCCCCAATGGTCCCCCGTTAAAAATGACATAACGGCGTTATATTTTTTCCAAGTTTCAAACTAATGGTTTAGGGCATTTGATCGTAAGGAGGATACGAGTCGATTGATGTAAAACTTAGCTCGAAATGGTGATCCAGACGACTTGATTTTTGTTAATTGTAAGTTCAAACACCCGAATTAAAGCATTGTTTCATCGTTTTGGAGCGTCGTTTCGAACGAAGTTTTACATCAATCGACTCGTATTCTCCTTCCGATCAAAAACCCTAAAACATTAGTTTGAAATTCGGAAGAAAGTATAACACCGTTAAGTCATTTTTAACGAGAGACCATTGGGGGTCAACTTTTTTAAATTAGGGACCACCAGTGGTGATAAAATAAATAGAGATTATTATTGACCAATACCAGTTAATAAGGATTATTAAAATCCAATAAACCTAAAAACTTTTGACCCAAACATTAGTAAGCATGTGACATCATTACATTGTCTATGTACTCATGTATATTTAACAATTTTTATAAACTAGATGCTTTGTAAGTTTATATTATAAAAATTTTATAGTGTATTATTATTTAATTATGTAACAAAAATAGTAATAACCAATTGGCGATCCATAAAGCCAAAGCTTTTAAACCTAGGTTTAAAAGTGAAAAATAGTAATAACCAATTGGCGATCCATAAAGCCAAAGCTTTTAAACCTAGGTTTAAAAGTGGAGGTTTTGGGTTCAAATCGCATATACAATTAATAAAGATTGAAAAAAATTCGTCATTCAAAAAAAATAGTAATATTATCAAAAGGAAAATAATATAGCTATTACAAGATGTTAGTTATATTTTAAAATTTAAATTAAACATTATTGAGCGTGTTTGTGAGATATATTCTGTTAAAAAAAAAACCCTCCTACAAACATCTATGCTTCATATGACACCATGGTTTATTTTAGGGGCTTGACCCGAACCAACAAACCTTGATCAAACTCTGGCATAGGAACCCTCTTAAAGGATTCATCTTTCTTAAGTAGCTCCCAAGTGAATCCTGTCACCAGACGATGCATCATCACTAAAGTTTCCATTTTTGCGAGCTCGATACCAGGACACATCCTAGGCCCAGCTCCAAACGCCACGTAACTACATGGTGGTGGTGGGGCATGTGTCTCAAAACGAGTTGGGTCAAACATGGTTGGATTTTCAAAAATACTATCATCCATATGTGTCATGGAGGCTGATAACAACACCTGGAAAAACATAATATGAAATCATTTATAAGTGATTTGTGTAATGATATTTTGTCTCTTCAATCCTAATTGATTAATCAGTAATGTCATACTTGCCACCCTTGTGGAATTATGAATCCTCCATACTCAATATCTTGTCTAGCTCGTCGAAAGCTCAAAGTCACAGGAGGGTTTATTCGCATCATCTCGGTTGCTACTCTCCATGTGTACTTCATCTTGGTGAGGCTTCCCATGTTAAAGAGTATTCGGCTGCTTCATTACCAACAATTTCTTGTTGTTCTGCAACTCAAATATATGACTTGGTTTGATATACGGATTATAAATTGGTTTCTACGTATTCACGCCCTTAAGGCTTACACGTGCATAAACATTATGTACGTATATGCATAGGCCCGGACAATATATGACATTAATTGATATTTTTTGGCATATGATTTTGCAATGCTTGTAACAAAACAAGGGTAAACATGCATTACCTCGAACTGTAGTAGAGCAAATAGATTTATCCTTAGCTAAAAGCCTAACCAAGAATGTAAGAAGGACGGAGGTTGTATCATATCCAGCAATCATCACAACGATGATTGAAGAGGTAGGTCCCAGCAAAGCCCAGTTGGACCCGCAAGACTCACCTAAAAGAGGGACGTCTGCGCAAAAACCAACTGGATCCGCAGGACCAACCATGCTCAGAGACGTGACGTCCTTACGCGCAGTACGCAAGCTGGTCCCGCAGGAAATGCCTCCCGATGGTGAAGGACTCCGCCTGTTCCCGCAGCCTCGGATACAAGCCATAAGGGAAGGCCACCCGCGCAGCAAGGCTACACGCACAAGGCACTTAGCTCTCACTCAGTGTCACCTGAAGGAATGAGCGAAGCCGGGAACAATCCCGCACAAGGGCGGGAGGGGGAATACTCCCGCCCAAATAAGCCAGTCCGTACGATACAGGAAGATCTTCTGTACTGTACCTGACGAGGTATGGGAAAAAGATCTAACTAAAGATACGACAGCTTATTGACAACAGTATGGCGAGCAGCATGCTCCTGCACTGTATGTCACTATTAGCCGCTGCCTACTCACCAACTACTGCCATACCACGTGCGTAGCCGTCAGTTGGTGGAACAGGAATAGTATACAGCAGGCCTGGTCGCTATCAGCCGCTACCTACCCACCAACTACCAGCAGGGCACGTGCATAGGCTACTGTTGGTGGAACAGGAACACTGTTGCAGCCGGCCATACCTCTTTGGAAACCTACCTTCGGCTATAAATACCACAAATGGTATGACCATCTCATCTTATCATATCTTACCACATTATCATCATATTATACCTGATATCTGCTCTAGCAATCTCTTAATATACTTTTATATTTAAAGAGCAATCTAGTCTGATTCTCACGCCGGAGGGTGGTCACAAGGAGGAACCCCCCCCCCCCTTCTCAGTGACGAGCTCACGGTGTCTGTTTTGCAGGTTATCAGAAGAACCATCTTCCAAGGGTCTAACCCCTCGTGGGAAACATCTATCTAACCCCCAGGTTACCAGTAATCTGCCCGGGGTCCGGTTAGTGTTTCTTCATTGGCGCCATCCGTGCATAAAGCTAGAACTTTATTTTTCTCCAGTTTTTTCAAACTTCTACAAAGATGGTTAGAGAAATTCCGGTAACCACAATCCCAGCTACTGGGGTGAATACCGGTAACACAGTTTTTACAAACACTACCCCCGTTACCCAAGCCGGGGCAAGTGAAGTAAATTTTACGAACACTACCCCAGTTACTCAAGCTGGGGCAAGTGCAGTAAATGATCGCCTACTGGGATCCACTGATACCCAGTTTGAGAAACGAAGACTCCCCCGCCAAACTCTCGATGAAGTTAAGGCATGCGCGGAGGCACGACAAAAGGAATTCCAGGCTGAGTTGGACGAACGCTTGCGTTCCATACAACAGGCCGACGAATTCAAGTACTGGGAGGATGACTCGGAGGAATCCGACTCCGACGCGAACCCTCGCCATAGGGCAAAAGGGAAGCGTAAGGAAATGGAATCCCAACCGAAAAGGCATTTTGGACAAGCCTTCAAACCAAAAAGCACAGGTGGAAATCCACGAGACTTCTCCAAAACGTTCAGACCAAACATTGCAAATGCAGGAACGTCCAAGTTTGCAAGGGACATTGCGGAAGCAATCGCCCCAAAGAGTGCCAAACAAATGCCTAACATAGGCACATATGACGGTATATCTGATCCAGACGATCATTTGAACAGGTTCATAGCGGGGGCAACCGTCAGCAATTGGACGGAACCCACCTGGTGCTACATGTTCCAAATGACGCTTGTTGGGGCTGCTAGAGCTTGGTTTGATCGTCTACCGGTCAACCACATCTACGACTGGGCAGACTTCCAGCAGAAGTTTAGCCAACACTTCAGCCAGCAACGGAAGTATACCGAGGAACAATGGACAATCCTCAAATGCATACGAGAAGAAGATGAATCTCTGCCAAACTTCATCACTCGCTTCAACTCAAAGAAGCTAAGTTTGGGCAATATCAGCGAAGATCTTGTTCGCGCTGCCTTCATCCAGGGCGCGCATGACCCAGAGCTCATCCGCACCCTAACGGGTAAAGATGGCATGCCATCCACATGGGATGCCATCATGACAGCAGCAAAACGCTATGCGGAAACGGAGAAGCAACTGGGTAGAGATCTCCCCCAGAGCACAAACCTCTACACTCAGAAAACGAGAGAAGACAACGTCCTCACCGCCCGATTAAATAAAAAGCGGAAGCTAGGCATTTGGCAGTCAAGGGTAAACTTTGACACCTCATCCGGCTTGCAACATTGATTGGGCGGAAGGGATAATGTACATCCGCACCGGAACTCCAGATGGACGCCACTCACCAAGAGCGTCACTGAGATATTCGCTACTGAAGAGCTCCCATGGCCAAAGTCTCCAATAATCCGACATCGTCATGATGCTGATCGGAGCAAATACTGTGACTTTCACAAGACAAAAGGCCACAACACTGAAGAATGCATAGACGTAAAAGACATGGTCGAAGCATTTGTCAGAGATGGGACGCTCGCGCACCTCGTGGCGCAATAAAGGCTGAGCAGGCGGGTGCGCGTAGAACCTCAGCTGGGGAAAACACGAATAAAAGTTCCAGCTTCAATGTCGAGACTACATGCTGCGTAAAGAACGAGATCCCGAACCAGGTGCGTATCGGCTCGATGGCACTCCCATCCCAACATGGAAGGGAGCTCATTTACACAATTCGCATGTAAATCAATTCCAATTTGTAAAGAAAAGGCCAAGAGCCACTTCTAATGGAAATGATTCTCTTTAGAACATCGAAGCTGATGATTTTACTTTTCTGAACACTAGTATGCCGGCTTTCACCGCATAATTACATGAAGTCGTTGCGTGGGAAGGCGGTCCTACCCGCACAAACCCAATAATGTGAAAAAACCTTCACGCAGGTCAGTTGAAGGGAAAAGGTTCAGCACCCAAAAATGAAAGTGCCGGTCTATCCGCACGAATCATAATGAGGAAACTGAACACTAACCTATTGACAACCGCGCGTCGAACGGTTCAAAACAAAATTCTTAAAAAAGGATGAGGAAAACCTACACGCAGGTCAGATAAGGGTAAAGTTTTGCCATCCTACTAAGTGCAAGTGACGGTATTACCCGCACAATCACGAAAGAGGAAGCAAAACTTCACACCTATTATCAACCACGTTCAAAGGTTAACTTATCCTCAAAGGATGAGGAAAACCTACACGCAGGTCAGATAAGGGTAAAGTTTTGCCATCCTACTAAGTGCAAGTGACGGTTCTACCCGCACAATCACGAAAGAGGAAGCAAAACTTCACACCTATTATCAACCACGTTCAAAGGTTAACTTATCCTCAAACGATGAGGAAAACCTACACGCAGGTCAGATGAAGGTTAAAATTTAGCCATCCTACTAAGTGCAAGTGACGGTTCTACCCGCACAATCACGAAAGAGGAAGCAAAACTTTAACCCATAATCAACCACGTTCAAAAGGTTAACTTATTCTACACTTGGAAAATTGCTAATTTAAACTAAGTATGCAAGTCATAAGTTTATAAAGCAATAAACCCAAAGAAGGAAATAACAATCCTATACGCAAAAAGATTAATATTTCACAAACGAATTATTACAAGAATGGCCGGGTAACTACCCGCCTACGAAAAGAAAATAAATACATCTGTACAAGACTATCCTAGCAATGGGAAGGGATCTTCAGGATCAAGCTTCAGGACCGCTTCCACTTGGACCCGCTCCATCAGAAGAACGGGGCGGTTCGAGGAAAACTTTAAGGATAGCTAACCCATCATCAGCAGCAGCCACTTGGTTCACCTTCTCCACCACTGGATGCGGGAAGGCGGCGTATTGATTTACTGCTTGGTCATATATGGCTTCAGTATCAACATTGTACAAAGGGAAGTTGGAAGGCGGGACGCCTTTCTCAACGAACCCTAGACCAAGCAGGAAGCCGGCTCGTTCCCCATCCTCGTGAGAAGCGTTGAGGGCTGCGCTCATAGCATCGTCGTAAGATGTCTCTGAGAAGACCCGATGCACAACCTACAAGAAAAAATACAAGTGTTAAAACCTTTTCTATTTACAAAGGAAAGCGTGAAGACGTAAAGCTAAACATACCTGAGGCAACGCTTCTCGAAGAAGCCATTCTTTTGGTAACCAGAGCTTCTTGAAGGGCGGCTTGGGCTTGGGTACAGGCGCGTTCGGCTTCGCTTTTGTTAAGTTTGGCAAGTAGCATTTCCTTTGCGGCAGCCTCTTCGACGCCCTTAAGCTTCCGCTCGGTGTGATCAAGCACGCCCCTCTGGTCCAGGATCTCTTGAAGTTTCTTGGCATCCTCCATCGCCAAGGCATCATGAGCACGTTGGAGAGCCTCCAATTTGGCCTTGAGCTCCTCGTTCTCCACGCGTAAAGGCTCAGCAACGGCTTCAGCCTTGGTGGCCCTCTCGGTTGCGTTCCTCGCAGTCTCCTTAGCCAGCCGAAGCTGTTCGTTAACAGCTTGGGCAGCCTTGGAGCGGGCCTCGAGTCGCGCTTGAACCTCAACCTCGAGGGCCTTGAAGGCCTTCTCCTTCTCCGCAGCAGCTGCGGCCAACTTTTGGTTCTCCTCCCGAAGAGCACGCGCTTGAGATACTTCCTTGGCGCGAGCTGCTTTTAACTTGTCGTTTTCACGACAAAGCAGCTCGACGCGCGGCTGCATCCGGGCCTGGAGAACCCGAAGCTCATTGGTTAGCCTACCCTCCTGGTAGCTAGCCATGGCTTCCCCCAACGCACCATGGGGAGCAGCGTGGCGAGCCCATTCCACGCACTCCACAGGGATACGAAGGGTTGTTCCTCGGCGTATGTTCCATCGCGGAACATACACTTCATTGGAATCCGACACTGCAAAATACAAAAAAGCAGTTAGGAAAAGATGATAAAAAATAAAAGTGAAAAAGGGCCAAAGGAACCCTACGCACCTGTAGGGTCTATAACAGGCCGATAACCGCCGAACCCATCACCTGAACCCAAAGGAAACCCATCCAAAAAGTCAGGCAGATGGGAAGGTGGCAAAGATTGGCGAGTACTCCCATGCGTACCTGATGGGCCGGCCGTCGGTGCCGGTGGCGGGGGCATGGTGGGAGCCGCCGCAGTCGCTGCCCGCAGAATCCGCGGCAAAAGTAACCGCCGGCTCTGTGAAGGATGCTGTAAAAATCGCACCCACAGCCGGCGGTGACGTCATCTCGGCTGGAACAGTCGGCTCAGAATGAGCAACTGAACCAGCGGAGGCAGGCGCAGGCGCCTGGGTCGACGCCTCAGGTAGGCTGACCAAGCCTACCGTCATTGGCGGAGAGGTAGTACTCGGCCCCTCACCCTGGAATGCGCCAACATCCACACCTGCGTAAAGAAGAAAAGTGTTAAAAGACTTGGAAGATTAAACTACGAAGATAAAAGCCTAAGAGTTGTACTTACGGGTTTTCTTGAGCTTGAACGTACGGACGGGCGGGGACGAACCCGATGGAGCCGGTCTCTTGATGCCGGTCACCGTCGTCGTCATCGGTTCTCCGGAGGTAACAGTCGTAGCCTCCGGAACAGTGGTCTTCTCACCACCGGGGTTCCCCGCCAACTCTTCACTATCTGACTCGGTGTCAGATAGAAGCACCGGATCAGCTGTGGAGGCCACCTTCTCCTTCCCTTTCCCGACGGCAGCCCTCCTCTTCCGCACTAACGGAGGACCATCTGCGGATTCCTCAGAAGAAGACAGCATGTAAGGAATCCCAGCAGCGGGTACAGCACTGAGGGGTGGAGGAGAGAATAACGCCTTACCTGGCCGCCGGTGGCTCAGGATCTCGTGGCCCAGCGGATAGACCTCCACAAACCGATCCGCTGTTTGCTCTAGGATGGGCAACTCGTTCTCGTCAAGAGCGCGAGTACCCACCCGCACGGGACCGTCAGCTTCCCGCGGGTACAGGAGCGACTCCAAATTGTTCCCCTCTGAAAGAAAAGAAACAGTTAGAAGACAAACTCATATCAGCAAGAAAGACTAAGACATACCATAAGGAGTAGAGTTCAAACCGTATTCGAGAAGGATGGGAACCTGAGACGCCTCCTTCCATACCCGGCTCATCCCCAGCATCACCATCCCGGACTCCGCAAATCGGTAAACCGGAGATTGGACCCGGGATATCTTCGCAAACCATTCCGCCTCCTGGTAGTTGGTGGCGTGGTGGCTCGGAATGGCTTGGCCATTTTTAAACTTCATGGCAATAGGGACGGCGCGGGCATAAATGTAGAAGAATTCCCGCTTCCACGATCGGAGACTGCGCTCGGTGGCGCAAATCTTCAAACCCTTAATCCGGGTTGTCAGGGTGTACCACCCCTGGATGCACCTCCAAGTATAGAAGGTCATCAGGCGGTCAACATAGGGCTCAATGCCCAAAATCCGGCACACCCACTCAAAGTGGCGAATCTTGGCGATCGCCATGGGGTGCAACTCGGTCAAATGCACACCGTGCCTCTCCAGGACACGGTAAACAAACTTTGTCAATGGGAACCTAAGATTCCCATAGACAAAGAATGAAGCATATACCCCGATCTTGCCACTGGGGGCATCGTACACGGTCTGATGGGGTTCAGGAAACTCAGGCTCGAGAGGATCGAGCATGAACTTCCTAACAACATACCGGTACTGATCGCCGGGCAGAGCACACTGGCACTCGCCAGCAGTACTCTTATCATCGACTACAGCTTCAGTATCATGTGAAGACATATTGCAAAGGAAGAAGAAACGATTTCGGAGGAATGCTCAACTGAATAAGAGTATTCACCAGAAATCGCCTTAGAGATGAAAGAGAAGTGAAGATGTGAATTACAAATGATCCTCTTCCCCTTTATATAGTGATCGCAATTAATGCGGTGAATTTAATGCGAAGGAGAGAGAAATCGAAGGTGCAATGAAACTATGACGCGTGGCAAAAAGCTAGCTGGCAACAGCTGTAAAAAGTACGCATGCCAGAAATTTCGCGGCCACGCGCCCGAAAAATCGCGCCCACGCGCCTGAAAAAGCGTCTGGAATGACCGTGTACTGTCACGTCACCATAACTTCCTGCACGTCCTGACACAGTCAGAAGAAACCGTCGCACGACTCACCTAAAAGAGGGACGTCTGCGCAAAAACCAACTGGATCCGCAGGACCAACCATGCTCAGAGACGTGACGTCCTTACGCGCAGTACGCAAGCTGGTCCCGCAGGAAATGCCTCCCGATGGTGAAGGACTCCGCCTGTTCCCGCAGCCTCGGATACAAGCCATAAGGGAAGGCCACCCGCGCAGCAAGGCTACACGCACAAGGCACTTAGCTCTCACTCAGTGTCACCTGAAGGAATGAGCGAAGCCGGGAACAATCCCGCACAAGGGCGGGAGGGGGAATACTCCCGCCCAAATAAGCCAGTCCGTACGATACAGGAAGATCTTCTGTACTGTACCTGACGAGGTATGGGAAAAAGATCTGACTAAAGATACGACAGCTTATTGACAACAGTATGGCGAGCAGCATGCTCCTGCACTGTATGTCACTATTAGCCGCTGCCTACTCACCAACTACTGCCATACCACGTGCGTAGCCGTCAGTTGGTGGAACAGGAATAGTATACAGCAGGCCTGGTCGCTATCAGCCGCTACCTACCCACCAACTACCAGCAGGGCACGTGCATAGGCTACTGTTGGTGGAACAGGAACACTGTTGCAGCCGGCCATACCTCTTTGGAAACCTACCTTCGGCTATAAATACCACAAATGGTATGACCATCTCATCTTATCATATCTTACCACATTATCATCATATTATACCTGATATCTGCTCTAGCAATCTCTTAATATACTTTTATATTTAAAGAGCAATCTAGTCTGATTCTCACGCCGGAGGGTGGTCACAAGGAGGAACCCCCCCCCCCCCTTCTCAGTGACGAGCTCACGGTGTCTGTTTTGCAGGTTATCAGAAGAACCATCTTCCAAGGGTCTAACCCCTCGTGGGAAACATCTATCTAACCCCCAGGTTACCAGTAATCTGCCCGGGGTCCGGTTAGTGTTTCTTCAATGATGTTGTCAACGATCTCCTCTTCGGACATCATTGTTGTGTTATTTTCATCACGAATGCTAAGCAACGAAGTGATTAGATCTTTATGAGGGTCCCCGTGTTGATTTTGTTTAAGTGCCTCTCTTTTCTCACGTATAAGATGTATAAGCATCGGCACGAGCTTCATCCTTGCAATGATCGCACGATGGTATTTGGTAAAAGGCAAACTTATTGGAATTGACAGCAGACCTTCAATCATATCTTGAAAACGTGGTAGCATCTTCTCTCTTTTGGGTCCTCTTTCAATCCCAAAAAGAAGCGAACAAATTATGTTGAAGGTTAAGATCTTGATCAAGGGTTGCACCTAGTCATTATATATAGAGAGAGAATAGTAAATAATAAAATCTGATGCAGTGTGTGTGTGTGTAAGTATGTATAATAAACTGCTTATAAAAGTATTTATATGGTTATCATTCTGGGGCGGATAAAATATTGTTTACCTGGACCTCCCCTTTACCATGCCAATGCGTTAGAAGGTGGTGCCGGACTTCTTCATCTACTTTTGCAACATATTGCTTCAACACTTCAAGCTTAAGAAACGAAACTAGGGCCACTCTTACTCGTTTGTGATCATTGCCAGACAACTCGATTATATTTTTGGAACCCAAGATCCTACTGATTGACGGTGGTTTGAGTGTTGGTTAGTAGGTTCCCATCGCAAGTGTATATGAACTTATTCGCGGTTGGACCATGCAAAACAACGGTCGGATATCCAAAAAGACTTGCTTTCCAAATGGGACCGTGGTTTGATATTCTTTTTTGAAACCATTTATCGACCCTATCGGCCTTTTCAAGGCCTTTAGAAGGCCAAGGCTTTGCCCTATCACTGGCAGCCCCAACGGACCAGGTGGTAGTCAATCGTTATACTTATGCTGTACAAGGAAAAAAGTAGGAACCAAAATCAGCAATAAAAGTATTAATAAAGGCATAAAGACCATGAAATATTCCATGACTAGAAAACACAAGGTACGGTACTATCACTATGAGATCAGAATTCCTTGTATATACACACAACCTAATTATCATTTTATGTAAATGGCACCTATTGGAAGAGATCCATTTTTCATCAAATTTTCCGGAACACGAATCTGTATTATTATCTAAGTAAAATATGTTTATTGTCGATCTAATTTTTTATAGAAATTTTAAAATATTTAGAGTTCGATATCAACAAGGGAATACTAGTAAGTAGTAACCAATCATGTGACTTCTACAATAATTACAAGTTGTACTAATCATTCCAAATAATTAGTAAATATTAACATTTTCATGCAATTTCGTAACGGTCTAATCATCTAAGATGTATTAATCATTCAATTGTTTTTTTTTATCAGCTTAAGTTTCACAACTTATTTTTTCTCATGTCTCAAGTGAAACTAGAACTTATCAAAGTATGTAGGGCCACACGTACTCTTTCTTGATCACGACCGGACAACTCGAGTATATTTTTGGAACCCAAGATCCTGCCAATCTGGTGGTTGAGTGTTGGTGAGTACATTCCCATCACAAGGGTATATAAACTTATTAGCGGCTAGACCGTGCAAAACAACCGTTGGGTATCCAAAAAGACTTGCTTTCCAAACGAGGCCGTGGCTTGTTATTCGTTTTTGAAACCATTCTTCGACCCCTTTCAACGCCTTTAAAATTAAGGCCGATGCTTTGCCCGATCACTGGCAGTCCCAATGAACCTGGTGGTAGTTGACCGTTATACTTCTTCCTCCGGAATAGGAAAAGACTAGGAACCAAAATCAAAAGTAATTAAGAATAATGATAGTCATAAAAACCACGGCTAGAAAACAAAGGCATGAGAGAAATTAAATCCTTGCATATATGATGTATATTATTATTATGACCAGACTGGTGTTACTCTCGTGTTCCTTTAGTGTTGGTCGGTTGTCTTTGGCATCATTAAAAGGCATGCATTTTATTAACCGATCTCTAGAAAGTAGTATTAAATTGTAAAATCGCTACCAAATAACTTTGGCCAATATTATGACATTTGTCACGCAATAATACTATGACGTCGTAATTAACATTTTAAGTCATTGTAATGAAATTTCATAAAATAAATGTTTAAGGGTATTTAAAGTCCTACTATATATAAAGTAATATTTTGTTCACACAAATTTCCGCTACAATTAAATAAACTCTAATGTATTATAAACAGGTATCAACTGCAGGTCATACGTCTAGCTAGGACCTTGAAGACTGGTCTGACAATATCGATTTATGATACCATAAACACTTTTGGTTTTCGCTTTAATTTTTGTTAATAATATATTTAAAGAAACTCGTTTCTCATAATTTGTTTATATATTGAGCAAAAAAACAAAGGAACCATGGATGCTGATTATCACAACATTCACGCTTGACAAGACACCATGGTTTACTTTAGGGGCTTGAGCTGAATTAACAACCCTTCATCAAATTCTGGCATTGGAACTCTCTTAAAGGATTCATCTTTCTTAAGTAGCTCCCAAGTGAATGTTGTCACCAGACGATGGATCATGACCAAAGTTTCCATTTTCGCAAGCTCCATACCAGGACACATCCTTGGGCCACCTCCAAATGGCACGTAACTAAATGGTGGTGGTGATGGTGTGTTTTTTTCAAAACGAGTTGGGTCGAACATGGTTGGATTTTGGAAAATTCTATCATCCATGTGTGTCATGGGCATAGATATCAACACCTGAAAACACATCATATAAAATCAATACAAGTGATTGCTTTATATATATGTGGTATTTTGTTGATTAATTAGTTTTGTTCCATACCTGCCATCCTTTTGGAATTATGAATCCTCCATACTCAATATCTTGTTTAGCTCGTCGGAAGCTCAAAGCCACAGGAGGGTTTATCCTCAGTATCTCAGATGCTACTCTCCATGTGTACTTCATCTTCGACAGGTCTTCCCATGTTAAATATTCTTTTGGTGCTTTGTTGCTTGAAATTTCTTGTTGTTCTGTAATTGAGGCTTGTGCATACATCTTAATATATGTTTTTGCAATTGATTACAACATAGAGGAATATTGTGTTACCTCGAACTAAAGTAGAGTAGATAGATTTATTGTTAGCCAAAAGCCTAGCGAAGAATGTAAGAAGGATGGAGGTTGTGTCATATCCCGCAATCATCACTACGATGATGTTGTCGATGATCTCCTCTTCGGACATCGTTGTTGAGCTATCATCATTATGAATGCTAAGCAATGAAGTGATTAGATCTTTTTGTTGATTTTGTTCTTTAAGTGCCTCTTTTTTCTTGTGTAAAAGGTCAATAAGCATCGGCACAAGTTTCTTCCTTGCCATGACTGCACGATTGTATTTAGTGAAAGGCAAATTGATTGGGACTGATAAAATACCTTCAATCATATCCTGGAAGATTGGTAGCAATTTCTCTCTTTGGGGTCCTCGTTCAATCCCAAAAAGAAGCGAGCAAATTATGTTGAAGGTTAAGGTCTTGACCAAGGGTTGCACCTACACGGTTATAATTTTGAATGATTATAATTCTAGTGTAACACACTTATATATATGTACAAGTTCGATTATTTTACCTGGACCTCATTTTTCCCATGCCAATAGGTTAGAAGGTGGTGTCGGACTTCTTCATCTACTTTTGCAACATGTTGCTTCAGCACTTCAATTTTAAGAAACGGACCTACCGCAGCTCTTACTCGTTTGTGATCATTTCCAGACAACTCAAATATATTTCTGGAACCCAAGATCCTACTGATCGACGGTGGTTGAGTGTTGGTGAGTAGGTTCCCATCACAAGTGTAAAAGAACTTATTTGCAGTTGGACCATGCAAAACAACGGTCGGGTATCCAAATAGACTTGCTTTCCAAACTGGACCATAGTTTGTTATTCGTTCTTGAAACCATTTATCGACCTTGTCGGCTTTCAAGGCCTTTAAAAGACTGAGGCTTTGCCCTATCACAGGCAGCCCCAACGATCCAGGTGGTAGTTGATTGCTATACTTCTTATCTTGGAAAAGGAAAATTGTGGGAACCAAAATCAACGATAATAATAAAATTATAAAAATCATGAATTCCATGGCAAGAGAACACAAGGTTGTATTTTATGGCGGACTTCTCTTGCTTTATACATGCTGGTTGGTTAACTGGCCGGCTGTCATTTTATATATTATCTTCAGAGTCAATACAAAATTATGGAGAATAATCAAATTGTAATTACATGTATATGATAATGTTCATTTTGGATTATTAAATATGTGAAATTGTTCACGTACGGTATTTACTAGTTCTTTTTGTAATATATATAGATTGCATAAATAAATTGGTCGTTTATTATTATTATTATTGTTGTTGTTTATTCTTTTTTTTTTTGACAAATTATTCCGTCAGTAAAAGTCTATTCTGTTGGTGAAATTATATGCTTCAACCAATAATTTGAAGTTGTGTTAATCATCTAATAGATCTCTAATTATAACCGTACAATGAAAATAAATGTTGGAATTAATTCCCGTTCTCGAGTCAATGAGGCAGGTTGGGCTGACCCATCGAGCTTATGATAGATTGGTGTCTTGTTTATCAAGTTGAGCACGTGATTTGGTTATATGGAATAAATTACTTATGAACAAGTCGAGCCAATGACTTGAACAACAAGGAATTTATTTATTAATTATTATTTAGACATGCTTTTACCAATTAGTATTTGAGTATGATTATGGTTTTTGTATTCTAGTCTAGTTGGGTTTCCAAATCTAAATTATTATATAGACCCGAGCTTGTGGGTTATATCATTAAGAGTTTATGTATTGTAATTTTCGAGCTAATGAGAATTACGAGATTGAGCTTATGATCTAAATTCATTTTTGTGTTTATCTATTCTAGTTACCAAACTTCAATTGGTATCAGAGCTCGGTTTACAAACGAGTTCGTTAGTTTCTTCTTTCAATCGCCTCAAGACTTGGGAGGAGTGTTCTTTTTACACCATTAATTGTTTTTTGATCAACAACAATTAATTCAAGAGCTTGGAGTGCCTACTTTATGAATTAATTCAGAGGGGAAAAGGTGGTAATTTTTGTTCAATAATAATTAATTGTTTTCTGTAAACAACTAATTCATCCTTAGTCGCACCCGGGAGGAAATGAAAATCAATCTGGAATTTTCTTTTCAACCATAGATTAATTGGTTTTCTAAGAATCAACAATTAATCCATCACCAATTCGTTTATTAACAACCGACGGAGTGAATATTCAGTTTTGCGCTTTAAAGATCACCACAAAGCAATCATCGATTCAAGATTCCCGCAAACCTACAGTCGGTGAGGAACCATGACAAGCCATGCGAGTAATCAGACCACTATTTCTCTACAATGTCCGATGCTAACCAAAATGAATTACACCATGTGGGCTGTTCGGATCAAAGCGGTGTTCCGGTACCACAGAATATGGGATGTTATTGAGCCGGGAAGTACGGACGAGAAGAAAGGTGAAGCCATCTCTCTTTTCTTTCAATCCGTACTGGAAGATCAAATCATGCAATTAGCCCGATACGAAACGGCTAAAGAGGTTTGGAATGCCATAAAAGCCCGGTATGTTTGAGCGGAGAGGGTTGTAGAAGCACGTCTACATACCCTAATAACCGAATTCGAAGGAACGAAGATGAAGGATTCCGAGTCTATAGATGACTTTTCCGGGAGAATACGTGGCTTAGCGACTAAATTTGCAGCACTCGGTTCCGCCATAGATGAAACAAGATTGGTGAGAAAGTTTTTAACTAGCATGCATGCCTAAAGGATTCAGAAATATTGTAGCTTCTATCGAGCAAATGGTAGATCTCAAGACACTCAAGTTTGAAGAAATAGTTGGGCGTCTTAAAGCTTTTGAAGATCGTGTGAACAGTGTTGATGACAAACTTGAGAATAATGGGAAGTTATTGTTCAATATGGCTAAGGCTGGAAAATTCAAAGGGAAGGGCAAAGAAGAATCTGAAAAATCCTGTGAAGACTCAAAAGTTGACCGAAACAAAGAAGGTAATTCATGGAACAAAAGGGAATATTCAAGGGTTCAATGTTTTCATTATGACGAGATGGGTCACTTCGCCTCAGTATGCCCGGAAAGAAGAGAAAAATGGGCAGAAGTGAAGAAGCGTGGATCGACTCACTGGGAGACGATCTACTTTCCTCGGGTGTGATTATGCTATTTCACCGATGGTTTCTCTTGGATCCGGGTTCTTCCACCTACAAAATGAACAGCACCGTAAACTTACCCCTCAGAAAGGGACAGAGGGGTCCTCTTTGGGGTAACCCTCCGGTGTGAGAATAAGTATTTATGGGAGAAGATAATAATATGTGAGAGTAAGGAATTTAGAGTGTATTGCTTAATAGCTGAATACTCTGTGATTGTATGTTGTCAGGTGATATTTGATGATCATTCCTTGTGGAGTTGATGCTGTATTTATAGTGCTAGGGTTTCCACTGATTGGGCTCAGACCCAATTAGGGTTTTGTTGGCCTCCTCCAATTGCTTGGCGCCACGTGTCCTTGGGGACACATGGTGCTTTTTCATTGGTTGTAATCACGTGGTAGCACATGGTTTATGCTGAGTTGTCCACCTTTCATTGGCAGCTGTCGACATCAGCATATTCTTATTCCTTAAAAAGATACCTTCTGGAAGGTTGTCTGACGTGCACAATCAAGGTTGCCCTAATCTTGATTTGGATAAGGACGAGGTTGATTATGTGCATGTGTGATATGCGCCAATCCTGAGGATGCGCGAGGTCTTCTCTTTATTCTCACGCGCAGATGTTTCATGCGCAGATGTGATATGCACGAGCATGTGATATGCGCCACGCGCGGATGCGCCGCGCGCATATGTGATATGCGTGAGCATATGTGATGCCTGAGCATCTATGGTGCCTGGGCATATGATGCCTGAGCATGTGTGGTGCCTGGGCATATGATGCCTGAGCATGTGTGATATGCGCCATGCGCATAGGTTTTGGCTTTGTGCCTTCGTAATGTCTTGATTTCAAGCCTCGTCTATATCTTGTGGGTTGACCCGCCTTGCTCGGTGTTGAGGCGGGTGCATACCTCTTTAAGCCCCCCCAGTCTAATGTGTGTCTTGTCTCGCGCGAGCAAGGCAAGATAGATGTTAGACTTAACAGTTTGCTCTTTTTAGTAAGGGTTTTGTCTTTTTCTTCTTATTACTCGTCATTGCGCGGAATTCTATCCTTTTGGTTGAAAACGAATCGTCTATGTACGTGATGGAGACGTGTCAGACCTTTCGTGTGCTCGAGGTGCTACAGTTGCCTTTCGTGTCCCCTCACAGAGTGTCAGGAACACGTGTCGCGCTCGCATTGGTCATTCCTGCGAGTGGCGGCGCGTGATCTCTGGCAACAGCTGTATTATCTCTTTTCGTGTCCCCTCACACAGTGTGATTGACACGTGTCGCGCTTCCGTTGGCTTACACCTGCGAGTGGGGGCGCGTGATGTCCGATCAGCACCCATATTTCTCTCTCCTGGGCCTATAAAAGCCAGCCCTTAGAGTTTTTTATCTTTCATCTTCTTGTTTATTCTTCTGAGCTTTTCTTTCTTTCATTCTATTACTTTTCTTCTGCTTCCAGATTTCTGTTGTTCAGAAGCATCGTTTGTTTGTTGTCACTGTTGTATGTCTGATAGCTCAGACAACACAATCTCCCCCATCCATTGCCGTAGAAAATCATTAGTAATGTCTACATTGAAGAAGACCGGCAAGGGGAAGAAGGCTGCTGAGGGCTCATCGGAGGAGGTAGGGAGGACCAAGGCCGTGAAGAGGTGGAATGAAATCCCCTGCAAACTGAGGCAGGCGGATCTTGACAGCCTCATCGCCTCTCAGGGCTTTCCCCCCCTGTTTGGCTGCATGTTGCCTGGGTCCGGGCAAACGGCGGCGGACCCGCCCACCGGCTATATATCCCTTTATAGCCATTTTTTCACCCACTGCAACCTTCGTCTCCCGATGACAAGGTTTGTTGGTGCACTGCTTAAATTTTATGGGATTCATATATCCCAAGTCCATCCGTTTGGACTTGTGCGCATGACTCACTTTTAGTTCATGTGCAAATCCCAGCGCGAGGAGCCCACCCCTCGGCGCTTTCAGTTTTTTTACAAGCCCAAGATCCAAGACTCTTGGTTCTCTTTTATTCCTCGCAGTCAGAAGGTGAAGTGCTCCACTGTGTCATTCAAGAGCCTTCATGACTGGTCTGAGAGGTTTTTTTATATAAGGGCTGGTGTGATCCCCATCCGCATGACCATGCGCGCGATCACATCTGCGCCTGCGGATGTGGGCGTCCTCAAGAACCCAACTGGCGCCTGGGTTAATAAGCTGACCGCTGAACCATCCCCTGCCAAGAACATTTGTGAGGAGGCGCTGGTGGGGGTTGGTATGAGCAAGAGGTGGGCGGACAGCGCGCTTGAGCCCGTTATCCAAGTCGACGGGTTATGTAAGTTAATCTCATTGCTTTACTTCTGCGCGAATATAATTCTTTTTGCTGATATCATTTGACTTGTTTTGTGCAGTCACCAAGGAGTATATCCATGCCGCCTATGATGAGCACATGGAGGGTGGATCCGTCGCGCTGGGCGCTGGGGAGGTTGGCTTCCCCGATCGCTTTGATGACATGTTCATCCCTGTTGATCTGGGATTTCTGTTTGACAGCGATGCGCCTGGTAAGCCTTTGTACTTATGCATTTGCCTTTATAATACCAAATTTGGCTAACACTTCTGTTGCATGTATTGTAGATGCGCTTAAAAATTACAAGCTGGAGCTCGCGGAAGAGGAGGAGGAAGAGGAGGCGCCCCAACTAAAGCGTAAAGCTAAGGGGAAAACTGGCGCAGGGGCCAGTAAGAAACAGAAAAAAGATGTTGCCCCTGTTGTTCAGGATCCTCCTACTCAGGCGGGGGGATTTGGGAAAACCCAGGAATTTACCACCAAGGTTTCCTTGGCTTCCCTGCCTCAAAAAGTGGGCAGACCTCCTGTCCACTTGAGGTATGGTGGCGCTACCTCCTCCCTTCCCGCGGCGGAAAAGGGAAGCGGTGTTGCGCCCTCGACAGGTATACTTTCCTTATCTTTTGCTTATCTTTTATGGTTCTATGGGCGCGATTCTGATAGAATTACTAATGAATCTTTGCTCACTCAAATGTTTGTAGAGCCGGCGACCGCGCAACAAGATGCCGAGGCTGCGCCGGAGGTCGCTTCGAAGTCCCCTGTTTTACCCTCAAAGAAGGGTAGAATGGACTTCATGGCGATGTTTGCTTCGCGAACGGAGTTGCGCCAAGGTACGTATTGCGCTCTTTTTTTCTGACTTTCTTTTAGATCAAGTCATGAACCATTTGTTGTTGTTGATTTTTTCATAGAAGCCGTAGCTGGCGTACAAGCTTCTGGCGGCACTCCTGGCGCTGGCGCCAGCGCCGTTGGCTCTGCTCCTGCTCCTGCAAGCGATGAATCTCCCCTCATTGGGATTACTAAGGAGCAGGAGGCCGTTTTGCGCGCCGACCTGGCGGCGCCGAGACCTCCCTCACCTCCTCCTGCGCACAGCCCTCCTCGCGAGACCGATTTTGATTCTAGGTCGCAGGAGAAGAGGCCTATTTCAGAGGAGGATGAGGAGGTTCATGCTGAAGACTCCGATGGCGCCCGCGCCAGCCCTGCAGCGCCACGAGGTTTCGCGGCGGAGCCTTCTCGTGGGGCTGGCGCTGACTTTTCTGCTTCATCCCCACAGGTATAGGTTCTTTCTTTTGCTTCGCTGCGCGGACTTCCATCTTAATGTTTTGATGACTTAGATAATTTCTTTGTTTTTGCAGGAAGCCGATCACACTTACCGCCCGAGATGGAATATTACTGAAGATAGCACATTTCAGTCCATGGGGGTGTGTGCGGAATTCTGGGCTCATGCTGTGCCTCCATCTGAAAGGAGGTTCCAGGAGGACCGCGCTCGCGACGACCTGCTCAATGATCATATGTTTGCTGGGTCGGCCTTCATTGCTGCCTCCCAAGAGCTTCGCTCTGATTACGTAAAAGTACGTGATGCTCTTGCGGAAGCCAAGCAAGAGGCTAAGGTGTCTGCTTGGCATCTTTCTGATGCTCGCGAGAGAGCTGAAAAGCTCCAAGCCGAGCTCAGTGAGAACAGAGCCAGTGCCAACAGCGCCTTCGTGAAGCGCGGGCATGAGCTTCAGGCGGCGCGGGAGAAGCTGCAGGCGGCGGAGGCGGATGCGGCCAAGTACGCGCGCAGAGCGCGCGACTTGGAGCTGGAGGCGGAGGCGCGTGACCAAGCTCTTGTCCAGTCTATCACTGAAAAATCATCACTGGAGAGTGAGGTTGCGCGCCTGAAGAGGGAGCTGGCGGCCGCGCAGGCCGATAAAGATGAAGCCCTGGCTACGGCAGCGTCTAGCCAGGAAGCACTTGATGCTGCGCGGGCGGAAAAAGAAGAAATCTTGGCGGCAGCAGCGTCCGACAAAGAGGAGCTAAAAAAGACTAAGGAAACTGTTGAGTTATTAAACTCTCAGGTTCCTGCCCTCGAGACGTCTGTTGCTGGCCTCGCGCAGGATCGCCACTGGCTAGTCTCACAGGGCATGACTCGTTGCGCTTTCGCGATGAAATACTCAGACGAGTTTCAGGCCCTTGTGATGGACTGCAACGCTGCCGCGCGCTTGGTGGGGCGAGCAGAAGGGTTTACGGATGGCTATGAATATGGCATGCTGAAGAAGAACTCATCCGAGTACCCTTATCAGAGCTCCGTTGCCTGCGCGGACATGGCCGCGATGGGGGAGAAGTATATGAATACTCCCATTCCCATCCTTGCGCAGGTATTTTAACCTTAATGAGATTACCTTGACTTATTTTCGAAGTCTTTTTGTACTCATATTTTTCCTTATGATTTGCAGATATCCGCGCTTGCTGACCAGCCCGATCTCGTCGCGCTAAAGAAATTACTTGACGAGTGCGAGGGGGCTGGCGGCGGCGATGATGGCGCGGCGAATGCTGGCGTTGCTAGCGGCTCTGGCGTGGCCAAAGGATCCGCTCCTGACACTGTTGTGCTAGAAGACTCCATTCAAGACGAAGAACTTGACTATGGTCAGTTTGGAGATGACGAGGAGCAGGATGCGCCAGATGCCGAGGGCGATGATGAGGATGATGAAGAGGCTGATGTCAACGTGGAGACTTGAGAAGCCCTTCATGTTTTTTTTTTTTTTTTATTTGTAGTTTGTATCTCATCTTGTAAACTTGTAAATTTCAATGCTTTGGAATGAAATTTTGTTTTTCCCTTCTTCGCATCTTGCGCATTCCCATTCATCTCTTTATATCGCATGTTTGCTTGTCGAATATAAGATATGCTTGCACGTTGGAATAAGAACAAGGTTGTAAGGAATTTATTATACTTAACCCTTGTCATATTGTAAGTGATTTTGCCATATCTTGATTATGTTGACACGTGTCTTGGCGCTTTCATTATTCCTCTTTTGCGCGATGTTATCGCGCGTTTATGGAATTATGAGTTTTTTAGCCTTTACGCGTTAATGTGTTACTCAGATATCCACTACAATTTCATGCGCGACCCCAACCTGAGACCTTAACAACTATGTTTTGGCATTTGCTTTGCCTTAGTTGTGTTTAGGTGTTTTATGGTCAGGCTGCGCAGCATGCAGGATGGATGTTGTGAGTTATTTGAGCTAAGGCTCACATTATTGGGCTAAGGCCCTGACGTTTTAGAGTTAAGACTCTTTAACGCGTTTGCGCATGTATGTTTTACTTCGTTTTATTTTGTTTTGATGTCAATACAATGTTGTCATATTGCTCAAAATTAATAAAGGGAAGTGTGAAACATGTATGCAAAAGGTAATAGAATTGGGCTAAGGCCCTGACGTTTTAGAGTTAAGACTCGTTAACGCGTTTGAGCTTGAAGCTCGCGCATGTATGTTTTACTTCGTTTTTATTTCGTTTTGATGTCAATACAATGTTGTCATATTGCTCAAAACTAATAAAGGGAAGTGTGAAACATGTATGCAAAAAGGTAATAGAATCCACATTAAGAGAAGATAGCGCGTATCATTATTCATAATAGCTTAAAAAGCCTTGATTACAAACTTGACATTTACATGAAACATTTTCTAAGCTGTGCCGCGTTCCATGCGCGCGGGATCTTCTTTCCATTCAAATCTTTTAAAGCATATGCGCCTTTCCCCAATTCTTCTGAGATTTGATAAGGTCCCTCCCAATTGGGGGACATTTTTCCCGGGGGTATCGCGCGGCTAGCTTCATTGTTGCGAAGGACAAAATCATTTTTCTTAAAGTGGCATTCTTTCACACGCTGGTTGTAATATTTTTCCAGCTTTTTCTTGTATTTGGCTTCACTGATGATAGCAGCCTCTCTGCGCCCTTCAAGTAACTTGAGATCCAACCTTCTTTCGCGCTCGTTATCAATCTTGCTCATCATGAGCACTCTATGGGATGGGCACCCAATTTCTGCTGGAATCATTGCCTCTGTTCCATAGGTTAGGCTGAACGGGGATTCGCCATTGCTGGTTTCGCTTAATGTCCTGTGTGCCCACAGGACATTAGGTAGCTCTTCAACCCAAGAATGGGATTCTCCCTCTAACCTTTTCTTCAGTCCATTCAGCAAGCTTTGGTTAGCGCGTTCCACTTGTCCATTCCCCTGAGGGTGATAAAGTGAAGTGAAAATTTGGTTGATGCGCAATTCCTTGAGCCAGCTGGATATCTTCTTGTCAGTGAATTGCTTGCCATTATCGCTCACAATTTCCATGGGCAAGCCAAAACGGCATATGATGTGGCTCCAGATAAACTGCTTCATCGCTTCGGCTGTGATTTTTGCTAGTGGCTTGGCTTCGACCCATTTTGTAAAATAGTCTACTGCCACTACCAAAAATTTTACTCGCCCAGGCGCTTGCGGTAGGGGACCACAATATCGATTGCCCATTTGTGGAAAGGCCATGCGGAGGTCACCGGAATCAAGTTGTTCTTTGGCCGCATGGTGTTTGGCGCATAGCTCTGACATGCTTTGCATTTTTGGATCTCTTTTAGAGCATCCAAGTACATGCCAGGCCAATAGTAACCTGCGCTCATTGCCTTGGCAACCACCATGCGCGGGCCAGCATGTATTCCACAGATTCCTTCATGTATCTCTCTGATCACATAGCTTGCTTCCTCAGCATCTAGGCATTTCATGAGCGGCCCAAGATAAGAGCGTCGGTATAATGTACCATCAAGCAGTTCATAGTTCTGCGCCTTGTGTCTTATCTTCCTCGCTTGCGCGCGATCATCTGGTACCTTTCCCTCCTTCAAGAATTCCATTATTGGAGTTATCCATGATGAAGGGGTTGTATGAGTTACCAGGACAGACTTCGCTACTACCGACGGGTTGCTCATTACTTCTACCCTGACATCTTTGCCAAAGTGATCAAAACTGGTTGATGCCATCTTACTCAGCGCGTCTGCAGATTTGTTTTCACTGCGCGGAATATGAATGATTCTGAAGCAGTCAAATTGCTCGATGAGCTTTTTCACCTGCTCTAGATATAGAGGCATGGTGTTCTCCTTGGCATCATAAAGGCCATTGACCTGTGCTGCTACCAAGTATGAATCAACATGGGCCTCTAGCTTTTTAACTCCGAATTTTTGCGCGATGCGCAGGCCAGCCAGCAGGGCTTCATACTCAGCCTCATTGTTGGTGCTTTTGAAGTCCAACCTGATGGCGTAAGTATATTCATGATTCTCTGGATCCACCAGTTTTAGGCCTGCGCCGGAGCCTTCGTTGTTTGAAGCTCCGTCAGTGAACAATCTCCACACATTTTCTTCGTCATTGGCTCGCGGAGGATCTACCTCGCGCTGAGCCTCTTCAATTTTTCCTTCGGGGACCTCGGCAATGAAATCAGCCAAGACTTGTCCCTTTATTGCTGGACGGGGCTTATAGGTGATCGTGTGCTCGCCTAATTCCAGCGCCCACTTTGTCAGCCTTCCTGAGAGCGCGGGGCGCCGCAAAACTTGCTGGATGTTGTAACCAGTCAGAACTTCAATGGGATGACCATTGAAATATCTATGAAGCTTGCGCGACGCGTGTGTTAGTGATAAAACTAACTTTTCCATGATGGAGTAGCGCGTCTCAGGATCTGTCAGCACCCGACTCACATAGTATATTGGCGTTTGGATTCCCTTGCGATCCACCAATAATACTGCGCCGATGGCGCGCTCTCCTGCTGATAGGTATAATGTCAAAGTTTCACCAGGAAGTGGAGCTGTGAGCGCGGGCAGATTTATCAAACATTCCTTTATCTCCCTGAAAGCTTGCTCGGCCTCAGGAGTCCATTTGAATTGGCTTTTCTTTAAGCAATTCCTCAATGTGTTGACAAACGGGGTAGATTTGCTTGCATGGTTCGCTAGGAACCTGTTGATTGAAACCAATCTACCATTCAGCTTCTGGACTTCTTTCATGGTGGATGGCGAGGGCATGTCAAGGATGGCCTCCACCTTCTCAGGGTTCACCTTGAAACCATCCTTGGTGACCATTACACCTAGAAATTTTCCCTCTAGTACGCCGAAAGTACATTTGCTCGGATTGAGCTTCATGTTAACTTCCTTTAGGCGCCCAAGGGTTTCTTCGATGTCTTTGAGCATTTGCCTTTCCTCCCTGCTCTTGATCACCAAATCATCCACATAGACTTCTAGGTTTCTTCCGATTTGCTCGCTGAAAACGGCATCCATAAGTCTTTGGTAGGTGGCGCCCGCATTCTTCAAACCAAAGGGCATTTTTGTGTAGCAAAAAACACCCTTGTCGGTTCTAAATGCGGTCTTGTCCTCATCTTGTGGTGCCATTTGAATCTGGTGATAGCCCTTGTAGGCATCCAGGAAACATTTGAGTTTGAATGGCGCCACGGAGTCCACCTTTGCATCGATGTTTGGGAGGGGGTAACAATCTTTTGGGCACGCTTTGTTGAGGTCCTTGAAGTCAATGCACATCCTCCATGACCCGTTACTTTTCTTTACCATCACAGGATTGGCTACCCACGTCTGGTATCGTATCGGGCGGATGATGTTTGCGCGCAGTAAATCCTCAACCTGCTCATTCATGGCCCTCGCTTTCTCATCCCCCATGACTCTCTTCTTTTGAGCAATTAGCTCTACAGACTTGAAGGTGTTGAGAGAATGCTGAGCCAGGTCTCGCGGAACCCCAGTCATATCAGAGTGTTGCCACGCGAAGACCGACATATATGCTGTGAACAACCTTTTCATTCTCAACCTCGTGTCGTCTGATATTGTTGCGCCAATTGTGATTTTCTGCTCCGGGAATTTTGGGTTGAGAATCCACTCCTCTGGCGCGTTGTCTGCCATTGGAAGTTTCATTCTCCCCTCCCGCGGAGTACTTGTCACTGCGCACAAATGATCTCGGTATACAAAAGTTACACCTGTTGGTGTTGGGAACCCCAACGCGCCGTGCGCTGGCGACGGTATGGCGTTGAATTGGGCAATCGTTCCCCTACCCAAGATCATATTGTGGCAAGAAGTGGTGGGCAGGACCAAGAAGTTGACAACTTCGGCTCGCTTGTGTTTGTCATCCCCCATAGTTAGCTCAAATTGTATTTGACCTAGGGGATGAATGATTTCATTTGAAACACCAGAGATTGGTGCATTCACAATTTCAAGCCTTGCTTGGTCTGCCGGATCCAGTTTCCTGAAACATTGCTCATACATGATGTCTGATTCGCTGCCAGTGTCCACCAGGACTTTTGACACTTCGTAATGAGCAATGTGTGTAGTGATAACAAGAGGACTACTGATGGAAGGGCCTCCCCTGATTCTTGGGAAGATGACTTGCTGCTCGCGCCAATCCCCTTGGATTTGCGCGCTTCTCTTTCTTGATGTCTGCCCTTGCCTTCCTCCCTCGGCTACACAGATTCTTTTGTACTTTTTGCTGGCAGAGGCTCCTTCTGGTTGTTCATTTTCTGGTCTTGAGTTTTTTACCAGGTGAGCCAGCTTGCCTGATTTCACATCCTTTTCAATTGCATCCTTCAAGTGGTGGCATGCATCAGTGTTGTGTCCTGTGGACTTGTGAAACTCACAGTACTTGCCACTGTCTGATGGTCCCTTGTAATGTAGTGGCTTGGGGCTTTTGAACTGGACGTTCTCAGTGTTTAACACCTGTGAAGGCGTTTTAGTGAGGGGAGTCCATATTCTTGGCAGAGGTCTGTTAGGATCTCTGCCGCCCTCCCTCCTGTCACCCTCCCCGCGATTACGAACATCTTTTTGGGGCTGGGGTGAGCTTGGTTGTGCCTGCTTTTCTGCGGAAGAAAAACTGGTTGGTTGCAACCTGGACCATACAGAGTTCTGCTTGCCCCTCTTTTCTTTGCTGCGCGGTGACTCAGCTTGATGCGCTCTTTCTCTTGCCCTATCTTGGGCAATTTGTTTTTCATTCCTCGCGAAAACTCGCGATGCTTCCATTAACTTGGCCCACGTGGTGGGCATGCCATCTCTGCTTACGAGAGCTCGGCGGAGTTGATCACTGCGCGCGCCTTGTATAAAGGCCACGCGCAGGAGTTGCTCAGTTATACCTCCGATTGCCAGAGACTCCTGATTGAAACGAGTGATGTAGTCTTCAATCGTTTCATCATTCCTGCGCACGCAGTGCATGATGTCATCAGGGTCGCGCGTGTGTCTGCGCTGCTGTACGAAGTGAGCTTGGAACTTTTCCAATAGTTCCTCGAACCCATCAATTTGCCCAGTCGGCAAGCTCTCGAACCAGACACGCGCCGCGCCCGTGAGGCAACGAGCAAACATGTGACACCATGTTGGCATCGTCCAGCTCTCTAGGTTTCCCGGGTTGTAAAAACCTTGCAAGAAATCGTCTGGATCTGTTGTGCCGTCATATTTACCCAAACCACTTGGCATCTTGGTTTTGTGCTGGATGGGAGCCTGCGCGATGCGCGCAGTGAACTTTGAATGTTTCACCAAGATGGCTGGTCTATACGGTGTGGTTACGTCCACTTGCCCTCTAACTGGTGGGCTGTACGGCATGTTCAGATCCAGATCGGCTCTGGCTCCAGGCGCCATGTTCACAGGCGCGCGGAGCTGTGAGCCTCCTGCATGAGTATCTCGCGTCTTCCTCATGCTGTGCACTTCTTCATCACTGAACTCAGTGTGTGCAGTGTGAACAGAATGTCCTTCTTCCGGCGCGCGCGGCCTTTTTGTTCCATGAACAGTTTGCTTATCAAACGCTTGCCTTTGTGTTAAGTCGGCTAGCTTTTTCTGTTTGACCATCTCATTGTACTTGTCCATTAGACGCCGCTGCTCGTTTATGAGCCATTCTTTCGGATCATTTGTTTCATCTTCTGGACCCATTGGTCCTTTTTGCTTCGCGCCGGCAAGATTTTGTAACGTGAGATCGTCTGGAGGAGTTTCAGTCTGGCCGTGAAGAGTTGTGATGAAGGGACGGTTACTGGTGGTGCGTGTAGAATCACGCGGCACCCTCAGAAACTGTTGTCCCTCATTAACATCCTCACGTTCAATATCCTCCAGAACTTGATCAACGTTATGAACGCCAGAAACCATGGTGATTTTTTTTTTCTTATATATAGATCTGATGAGATCTGATTGCCGTTGTAACAGTGGATGGCGCCAATGAAGAAGCGTGGATCGACTCACTGGGAGACGATCTACTTTCCTCGGGTGTGATTATGTTATTTCACCGATGGTTTCTCTTGGATCCGGGTTCTTCCACCTACAAAATGAACAGCACCGTAAACTTACCCCTCAGAAAGGGACAGAGGGGTCCTCTTTGGGGTAACCCTCCGGTGTGAGAATAAGTATTTGTGGGAGAAGATAATAATATGTGAGAGTAAGGAATTTAGAGTGTATTGCTTAATAGCTGAATACTCTGTGATTGTATGTTGTCAGGTGATATTTGATGATCATTCCTTGTGGAGTTGATGCTGTATTTATAGTGCTAGGGTTTCCACTGATTGGGCTCAGACCCAATTAGGGTTTTGTTGGCCTCCTCCAATTGCTTGGCGCCACGTGTCCTTGGGGACACCTGGTGCTTTTTCATTGGTTGTAATCACGTGGTAGCACATGGTTTATGCTGAGTTGTCCACCTTTCATTGGCAGCTGTCGACATCAGCATATTCTTATTCCTTAAAAAGATACCTTCTGGAAGGTTGTCTGACGTGCACAATCAAGGTTGCCCTAATCCTGATTTGGATAAGGACGAGGTTGATTATGTGCATGTGTGATATGCGCCAATCCTGAGGATGCGCGAGGTCTTCTCTTTATTCTCACGCGCAGATGTTTCATGCGCAGATGTGATATGCACGAGCATGTGATATGCGCCACGCGCGGATGCGCCGCGCGCATATGTGATATGCGTGAGCATATGTGATGCCTGAGCATCTGTGGTGCCTGGGCATATGATGCCTGAGCATGTGTGGTGCCTGGGCATATGATGCCTGAGCATGTGTGATATGCGCCATGCGCATAGGTTTTGGCGTTGTGCCTTCGTAATGTCTTGATTTCAAGCCTCGTCTATATCTTGTGGGTTGACCCGCCTTGCTCGGTGTTGAGGCGGGTGCATACCTCTTCAAGAAGCAAAAGAACCAGCAACAAATAAGGAAGTTTTGATGAAGATTAGCATTAATGATCAAGTTTTTTTAATGAAGAAAACGTGCATCCGAAGCGGTACGAGTCGGAACCGATGGAATATGGTTTTTGGTACGAGAAGGTAATTCATGGAACAAAAGGGAATATTCAGGGGTTCAATGTTTTCATTATGACGAGATGGGTCACTTCGCCTCAGTATGCCCGGAAAGAAGAGAAAAATGGGCAGAAGCAAAAGAACCAGCAACAAATAAGGAAGTTTTGATGAAGATTAGCATTAATGATCAAGTTTTTTTAATGAAGAAAACGTGCATCCGAAGCGGTACGAGTCGGAACCGATGGAATATGGTTTTTGGTACGAGTCCAAACTCAAAAATTACAATACATAAGCTCAGGTATATATACCAATTTAAATTTGAAAACCCAACTAGACTAAAATACAAAAACCAAAATCATACTCAAATACTAATAGGTAAAACATGTCTAAATAATAATTAATAAATAAATTCCTTGTTGTCCAAGTCATTGGCTCGACTTGTTCACTAAGTAATTTATTCCATGTCAAGTTACGTGCTCAACTTGATAAACAAGAAACCAATCCATCATAGGCTCGATGGGTCGGCCTAGCCCGCCTCGTTGACTCGAGAACGGGAATTAATTCCAACAATCACCCCCCCCCCCTAATTTCCGACTCAAGATAGGCGAATCTCACTCCGAGCATGTCTATTTTGTCTCAATTCCCCCATTCTTTTACCCCGGATGTCTCGACATAACCCGCCAATTCACCATCTTGAGTTAAAAATAATTCCGGGTCATCGAAATCATTTTCTTTTCCTCGCTCGAAACGAATCTTGCCATCCAACATAAAATCATTAATTTTCTTTGGAAAAGTGGAGGTTCGAGTCAACCATCTCGGGCTAGACGGACTTAATTCAGCCCGTGAAACATTCTGTGGACCAAAAGAAACTTGTTCCAGGCCAATAGAATGGGTCGAACCATGCTAATGACTTGAGCAAACCTGCTGATTTGCTGCTGTAGTTGCTAATGGGCCATCTTTTTGGTCAACATTCTGGTCAACAACGGAGGAACCAGAAAGGTTAACATGTTCATAGTGGGTATTTTGGTCACACACATTTATTATAAGTTGATCAATTTGCTCTAAATTTACTACCAAGTTTCAACTGGGTTTTCACCTATTTCAAACCAACCCCAACCATGTTTCCCATTAAAAATTACATCTCGAGAAACATGAATTTGGTGTCTAACCAGGTCGTACATTTTGTATGCCTTTGTCCCGGGTCGGTACCAAGATAAAACATAGAGGTGCTTCAGTCATCAAACTTTTTAACCGAAGTAACTGATAACAAACACATCGGTGTTTCAACCTGAATCGGTGTTTTGACCCGAGTCGGTGTTTCAACCCGAAGCTTAACTTGTACAAACGATTTCTTGATCTAACCGACTTCATAATCACCCATGTTCGGTTGCTTGTCCCAAACTTAAAATATTGCTCGTTAAGTTCGGGATAAAATAAACGTTTGAGATAATTATCTCAACATCATCATCACAAGTAATTGTAATGGAGCCTTTTCCCTTGATGTCGACACATGAACTATTACCGAAACGCACTTGCCCAACAAAGGTTTCATCTAATTCAGAAAAATAAGATTTCATACCTGTCATATGATTACTCGCCCCGTTATCGAGATGCCAAAAACCATCCTCCATCGGTTCCGACTCGTAGGGCTTCGGATGCCCTTTTTCTTCATCCAAAAAACTTGATCATTAATGCTAATCTTCATGAAAACTTCCGTATTTGTTGTTGGTTCGTTTGCTTCGATTAAGTTTGCTTCAGCCCGATTTCCTCTTCTTTCCGTGCATACCGAGGCGAAGGGACCCATCTCGTCACAACGAAAACATTGAACCCTTGAATAATTCCTTTTTTTCCACGAATTACCTTCTTTGTTTCGGTCACCTTTCGAGTCTTCACTCCAAACTTGGGTATATCATTAAGAGTTTATTTATTGTAATTTTCGAGCTAATGAGAATTACGAGATCGAGCTTATGATCTAAATTCATTTTTGTGATTATCGATTCTGGTTACTGAACTTCAATAAACATTTCTCAAACTATTAGATAAATATCTGAAAACGTACTTATCATATATCTTTTGCTGTAAATGATTGGATTATAAAATTTAAGGGCATTAATTATTTAAAAGGCCAACATATTGCAAATACGCCACAAGACTCATTTAAACAAGATTTATTTACAAGGTATTGTATATAGTACGTAATTAAGGAAATGGAGAGCATCATTGATGATGAATTTATTGATAAATTGTCATAATTGATACCCAAAACTGGTTCAACTACCAATTAAGCATATACGTTATGATATCGTTTTCATTTACATTAATGTCGCTTTCGTTGGCCAGCTTCCCATCGTAAAACAAATTTTGAACCATGCATTTGAATTCTTCTACCGTTTTGATTCTCTTTGGCATAATTTTATTAAAACGCCTCCATCAGTGAAATTCTTCTTCCATTAAATTTTCCCAACATTCATGCTTCACATGACACCATAGTGTCTTTTAGGAGCTTGACCCGAACTAACAGCCCTTGATCAAATTCTGGTAATGGAACTCTCTTGAAGGGTTCGTCTTTCTTAAGTAGCTCCCAAGTGAATGTTGTTACCAAACAATGTATCATGACTAAAGTTTCCATTTTTGCAAGCTCGATTCCAGGACACATCCTCGGCCCACCTCCAAACGGAATGTAACTAAAAGGTGGTGGTGATGGTCCATGTTTTTCAAAACGAGTAGGGTCGAACCTGGTTGGAGTTTGGAAAATGCCGTCATCCATGTGTGTCATAGACATAGATATTAACACCTGAAAGCACACCATATAAATCAGTTATAAATGATTGTTTTATATTATCTTTTGTCTCTTAACTCTTTATTCATTAATCAGTTATGTGCCATACTTGCCATCCTTTTGGAATTAAGAATCCTCCATACTCAATATCTTGTTTGATCGTCGGAAGGTCAAAGCCACCGGGGGTTTTATCCGCATTATCTCTGTTGCTACCCTCCAGGTGTACTTCATCTTGGTGAGATCTTCCCATGTTAAAGCTTCTTCTGATGCTTTATTACTAAAAACTTCTTGATGCTCTGGGATTGCAAATATATAAACTCAAATTGATGGACAAAGTATAAATTGGTGTATGCTGGCATTCATACCTTTTAGGCTTACACATGCATAAAACTATATATATATATATATATAGACTAAGTATAAAATGAAAACTCACTTCAGTTATGAAAACTCTAGAAACTCATTCTTAACCACATGTTTTTAATTAATGTTTAAATCTTGTGGTTCACAATTAAAATGAATAAAAAATGTAAATATAAATATAACTTTTTCTCTCTCCTGAAAACATTTATAAAAATTAGTAAAAAAAATGTTAAAAAATAGCAAAACATTTTTTTTTTGATTTTTCGATGTTTTGTATTAAATGTTACAACATATATTACATGTAACAAAAAAAACGATTTTACATAGGGTTTTCACAGGTTTTCACAACTCAAGTGGGTTTTCATTTTAACCTTACCCTATATATATATAGGGAGAGGATCAAGAGAAAACTTATCTTTAAAGAGAAAACTTAAAAACTCCTAAAGAATTATCTTTAATTAAAAATAAAAAAAAATATTTTCAAATTTCTGTTTCTTCCATTATTCTTATATCTTCTTACCCTTTGCTCGAAAAAAATAAAAAAAAATCCGTTGTAATGCACATACGTATTACTCTGTGATACCGTTGTATTACACTTGTGTATTACTATGTATTTTTGAGTTTAATAGTGTTTAATTGCATATATTCAATATTTGTGTATTGTATATGTGTAGTAGTGTTGCATTAGATGGGAAAAAAATAATAATAAAATAAAAGTCGATGTGGTGCGCATGTGTGTTAATGTTGTATTACACATACGTACTAATGTGTATTTGATGTGTGTATTAGTCTTATATTGCATATATACAATAGTGTGTATCAAATATGTGCAATAGTGTTGTATTCTATGCAATACAAACACTTTTGCATATATGCAATGCACAGTATTACACATGCGCACTATACCGACGAGGTTACCGACAAGGTTTTTTTTTTTTTTGGAACCAATAACAACATATAAGAATAATGGGAAAAAAAAGAAACTTCAAAAAAAAACTTTTTTAAAAAGTTAAAAATAGTTTTTTAGGAGTTTTTAAGTTTTCTTTTTAAGAGGAGTTTTCACTAAATCTCACCCATATATATATATATGATGGTTCAGGAGAGGAATGGGATTACTACGAGAAATGATTATGTGCCACTAGTTTTATTTTAGGTTATAAATGCTTAAAGATAAACGAGTAAAGTATTAATGCATGCTCTCTCTTCAATTAACATAACTAATAAATATAATAGTTATCTATTCAATTAATATAACTAATCAAATTATTATAATTGGAAAATATTAAGAATTCATTTATTTTTATAACTTATTTTTTTTCTCTTAAATTTTTATCCTACACAAGTACAATTTATTTATACATTAAAATTTCTTTCTAACCAAAACCAATTTCTTCCAACTCAATATATTAAACTACTTTTATTCACAACCCAACCTAATTCAACTTTTAATAAAAAAATTAATTTATCTCTTTTCCACCTACACAACCCAACCCTACCCAACCCAGCTTTTCACTTTTATTCACAACCCAATCCAACCCAAACAAATCTATACTTCTATACTATATAATAAACAAAGCTTTGTAAGTGCCACTTGTCATCACCATGATATTCCTTACAAAATTTTTCCTCCTCTCTCTTATATTAAATACATTTCTCTTTCTTATTAATAATTTTGTATTTCATTTTTTTTTATTTTTAATAAATTTTTCATGATTTAAAAGTTTTAATACCAGCATAAATATAATATTTTAATTTATATAAATATATTGTATTAGTTATTAATATTAGGTTTTTATAAATAACCAATTTTCACATTCTTTGAATAATGATTCCAAAAAATAAGGTTTTAAATATATTATATTAGTGAATTAATATTGACATGTTATAAGAAATGATATTATTGGATGAAAATGCAAGATTAATTTACAATTAAAATTTCAGTAAACTTTAACTTATTAAATAAATATGATATTTACTAAATTATAAGTTTTTTTCTTTCTACCCCTTAAAATACAAATTCACTATTGATGTATATTCTTAGTTTTTATGTTAATTGAAATGAGCGGGTTTCTTTACACGGTTAAGTATCAAACATGGTTCAGGTCAAAATAGTTTATGATTAAAATGAGTTCCGGTCCATGGGTTGGTTTAAAAAAAATAGATATTACAACTGCTTTTTTTAATTGACTTAAAAATCCACAAAAATATAAACTAAACTATATGACTTGGTTTTTCAGATGGACGAGACAACTTCTTACATTGGGAATACAATGCTAGATATTAACATGTTGTTAGACCAAACCCAATGCTAAACAAAAATCCCTAGGAGGAATTTTTGCCACATCATCATATCCACTATCTTTTTTTTATTTCTCTCAATATCGCTATACTCACAAATTTTTTCTCCATCTGCACTTGGTGAAGTGCAAAAACTCCTCTCTCTTCCATGTCATGAGCCACCTCACCAAATGCATGCTAAATGCATTGTATTGGTGATGGTCTTAATAAGATGATAAATTGACTTTGTATATCCTTCTATTATTACATATTTCAAAAATATAAATTTTTTTAGCGAACGAGTTATACTTGCACCAAAAACTGAGGCCGTTCAAGAAATTAGCAAACGCTTTCTATCGATGTTCCCGGGAGATTTAAAATATTACTATTATTTAGATGATATCTATTAGACATAAAATGATACATTACAAAAAAATATTAGTTTCCTGATGTTTTAAATCACCTCAAAATCTAAGGTTAGTCCTGAAAGATGATGTTGAAGTGATGTTGCTTAAGTGGTCTATGTAATGAAACTAAAATACATGTGAAAATACAACATGATAACCGTGATATAGAAGCGAAAAACATATCCGAAAGTAACACTGGAACTTACACTTTTATTCTTAAAAGAAAAATCCTATACCTTAAGATAAAATGATTGATTTTAAAGAATGAAATTTTCATTTTTTTTTTGTTTTGCAATGAAGATTAATAAAGGCTGTCAGTTACTATAGATGGTTGCTTTTTTTTGGGACAATTTATTTTAACTCATGACCAGTTATACATTGCATTATCTTGAATTAAAAGCACAAACACTATGAAACTACTAAGTTTTGATATAGAAAGTAAAGTTACAAATAAAACTACAAATATTATGTACAATGAAATATTTAGGGATTTATGAATTTTCTAATTACTTATTATGTTCATATTATGTAATGTTTAATTTATTCTACCGTATAATATATCTTTATATCTGTTGAACATAATTTTTGTATTTGATATTGTGTTATTATTTAAATAAATTTATTTATTCTAACCCGTGTGCTATACGGTTAACTAACCTAGTTATTTTAATACATATATCTTATTAGTTTTTAATTTATTCTATAAAATTTAGTAAAATTAATAAAAATATTTATTTTTTAAACAATATTATTTTAAGTATAAAAATCATTAAAAATGATAATATCATAATTCTATTAAAAAAAACCTTGAATTTTTACAACTATTAAAAAAACAAAATTTTATATATAATAATATTAAAAGATACGTATTTTTAAAAGTGCTCCATTTCTAATAAAATTGATATCGAAATATTCGTAAAAATAAACTAAACAAGACTATGTTTTTAGATTTTTGAAATAAGTCAAATAATATAAATTATTAAATAAAATTCAAATTATATAAAACTCAAATAATATAAAAAAATAAATTGTTTAAAAGAAAAAAAATAATATTTAATTAAAAAGTGGGTTGTGACCTAGTTTGGGTTTGCAACCCGGGTTGTAGTATGAAAAGGATTTAATCTTTTTATTTATTTCTTAAATAGTGTCATGACTTCCTAAGAGGTTACCAATAAAAGTAGTCTAATATCCATCAACACGTAGTTATATTGTGATGAATAGTACAAAAAACTATCTTACACATGTTTGCATTAAATATCAACAAAAAAGTACACAGCTAACACAAAAACATATAACCTACACTTGTTCTAAGAATAAGAAAACATATAATCTGCACATGAAGAACATATAACCAACACACAAAATTCAGCATCAATAAACTACACACGCACACAAAAACGTATAACCTACACACGAAAAATATATAACCTACACTAAAAAAATTTATCCTACACAAATACAATTTATTCATGCATTAACAAGTGTAGGTTATATAATTTGGTGTACGTTGTATATTTATTGTTTAGATTTAATGGACACATTTGTATGATATTTTTTATTATTATTTATCACAATAATTTTTCTAAGTGTATCAATTGAAAAAAAAATATTATGTTTTGATATTTATTGTTAAAAATTGTGTGTTAATATATGCTAATAAATTGAGTGGAAATAAATTGTTTTTTTAATAAAAAAAAGTATTATATGAATAAATTTTTGTTTTTGTTGAATAAATGAAAATGGGTAAATCTAACTATACTAGTAAATCAATAGAGTTTTTTGACGCATGGCCTCCTCTTATTGGTCCAACTCAATTGTTTCCATATATAATAAACACTTCTTTAATTTTCTTCACAGTTAACTAACTTAAAAAAGAAAATAAATATCAAGCCTTCCTAGATTTTATTCACATTTAAATAATTTTAAATTCATATTGAATACCAACTTATATCATACGACCATTAGACATATTTTTAAATCATAGTCAATACATTAATTATATTTAAATCATAATTAATGCATTAACTATCTTAAAATGCATTATTACAGTTAAGGTAGATCTTTAAAATATCATTTATTATTTTTAATAGTTTTAATGAACAATTTAAATTATAAGTAATTAAATTAAATTATTTTAAACACATAACCATTTTCTTACGCAACGACTCAGAATCAAGTTCAGAAATCTATATCTATATCTATATATATTATATTAAAGCAAGTTCCTTTTTAGGCACATGATCATTTCCTATTTGTTAACTTGACTATCTTTCATAAATAACTCAACATTAAAATTTCTTACTATTAAAATGATTCTATATTAAATTAAAAAAACCTCCTATTGAATACGCCCCTTTACTATATCTTATAACTAATGACTCATTCAATCCGAATATTTCATGACCCATTTGTTAGTTATATGAGATAATTGATAATTCATGTTCTTATTGTATGATTTTGTAAAGTGTGACATTCGTCAATTTTTTAACTCGAAACCCGACCCGTTCCGATTTTTGAAATACCCTAAAATTTAATGTTTTTATACGAGTATTTAGATAGTGAAACCGCTTTTCATATTTTGTAAACTTAATATTTTTTTAGGAGATGCTATTTAAACTTGTGCTTGTGACGTAATAATATAATATATAGATTGTTGACAACGGTTTAAATCATTATTCTTTTCCAATCCTAATAAATGGTTAAATAAGCTAATAATTAGAAAATGTGCTTTTCAAATTTAACAATTTAATTATGTTAAATTCAGTAAAATTTTTGTATTCTGAAACTTATTCGTAATATTGGATGATTGCTATAAAGTAAGTGATTTATATCACTAAATGAAAATTCAAGTAAGTTAAAACACTAGGCGGTTACGATTTATAGATAATTAAAGAAAGTTGAATTGTAGGAATGATTATAATAATTATTGTATTCATTTAAATTTAAATTGTAATGAACTAATTTGCCGGTTCACCATAAAAAGTGTTGACTATCTTATGAAACTGATTAATAATTGTTATTATTAGCCTTAAAACACATGTTTTCTTTAGACCCTTTTAAATACTGACTTGTTCTCTTTTTCGAGCACACACCCCAATCTGTCACACCCCGACCAAAGACGGCGGAACATGCCGAGGTGTAACGATTGTCCATAAGCACATGACACTAATTAAAGTGACATTATTTAATAAACTCATTTCATTTCACAACATCGAAAATGTCATATAACAATTATCCATAAAATAACCATAAACAAGATATCACAAAATATGGCAAATTGGATATTGTTCATTTTTACTAATATCCTAAGGTCTTTGATGTCGTTTTCTTCACAATCATAAATCAACCAAGATGCAAACTTGCAACATTTCATAAAATAAAGTTTGTCAACACAAAGGTTGGTGAGCAATTCATAAGTTTAATCATATTAGTATATAATAAAGATAGCCACAAAACTTGCATACGAAACGATAAATAAAAGTGGTAATTTGGATAAATAGATATCGCTAAACACATTAGCGACACCTAGCTATAAGGGGATGCTAAATAGTCTAGGATTTTATAGTTATCGTTAATTGCATTACGTTAACGACACCTTGCTATAAGGGGATGCCAAATAGTCTAGGATTTTATAGTTTCACAAACCAAAAGCGATAAACACATAGGCATATAAGCACAGAACACCAAATCGAGCAATTATTTAGGTAAAGTATACAACTACGTTTGTGGTTTAAGATTCAAATATAAAGCATTTTGTTGAATAAGTATGAAATGTCACCCCCAAAATAAAAGATGGAAAATGGGATATGAAGTACTCACCTTCAAGTAGTAAACTTGAAAGATGATAATTTGGAGATTTGTCGGAACGACGAGTTTAACACACAATGCCTAAAAAGAAAAGAAGTCTTCAATTTAGAAAGGTTGTCTTGAAGGTCTTTAAACAAAATAAATATTGAGAAATGTAAATAATTAAATGTCACACCCCGACCAATGAATGCAGAAACGTCGAGGCGCGACATGATTGCTCATTGCACAATGACACTATAAAGTTACAATATTTAAACAACTCATTTAAATCCTATCATCATAAATAACACAACAATTGTTCATACAAAATGCCAAATAGATAGATAAACAAATAACTTGTTCTTTTATTTTCTAATATCCTAAAACCAAGATAATAAGTTTCTTCAAGTAATCCAATCAAGCTAACATCAAACCTGTAACATTGCATAAAATAAAGTTTGTCAACACGAAGGTTGGTTAGCAATTTTCATAGTTTTGGACAATAACTATATAGTATGAAATCCACAACTAGTATATGAAAACAATAAATAATAGCAACAATTTATATAATAAAACCGTCAATAAGAATACATTGACGACAATAATGAAATCGTCAATAAGAATACATTGACAACACCTTTCTATATGGGGATACCATATATACTCGGAATTAACGTATGATCATACTTTGATGAGGCTACACGCCTTAGCATTCAAGAGGCTACCCTCCTTAGCATTCAAGAATTTGCACATAATCATGTAAAGCATATAACACCAAATCGAGCATTTATTCAAGTAAACATATACAATACATGTTGTGGTTTAAGACTCAAGTATAAATCATTTGAATTTGAATAAGTATGCAATGCCACCCCCAAAACGAAAGATGGAAAACGGGGGATGAAAAAGTACTCACATTAACAAGTAACTTGAAAGATAGTGTCGTGAATAATCGGAGAGATCGGTTTAACGAGCAAGACCTATATTAAACGGGTCTCGTGTTAGTAGGTAGTCTTGGAAGGGTTTAAAATAAAATACATGACAAATAAAGTAAATAAATAAAGTTTAGGATCTAAAATGTAAATATTTGAGAAATTAAAGAAACGAGTTTTGTAAAATAAGTTTACTCGAAACCGGGTCTCGGTATTCTATTCATTAGTTTTTTTCTTTTTTTTTTACTCAACCTATGTTAAGTAATAATGTGGGTTAAAATGCGATATTGCAAAACCCTTGGTTATAAGAATACCAAGACGAGGTTTAAACGAGTGTTCGGGTTTGTCGGTTCGAGACTTGATAATTGACCAAGCTCACAGTTAACTTCCCAAAATAATAAATGTTATGAGACAACTCAATAAAATCAAAATAGACTTAACCAAGTATGTAGTTCTATTGTGAAGAACCTTAACGTTCGTTAAGCGAGTATACGACCTTATCGGTTCGAACTTGTTATAAGATCAAGTTGGTTACCGACATGCCAAGTATGTTTAGAAATTAACTAAAATTGATTTAAAATATAATCTTGAAGAAAAATATGAGTTTTGGTGGCTAAAAACACACTTGTGTGTCTTAAGCGAGTGAACTCGGTTTAGTTCGGTTTTTTTTGGTTCGGTCCTTGACTCGGAATAAGACTGAGGATGGTTACCACATACCCAATTACCATGGAACTTGTAAAATAACTTATAAATAATAATACTCAAGTTTTACATTCAAAAAGTTAAACAAAAGTTCGGTTTTTGGTTCGGTCCTTGACTCGGAATAAGACCGAGGATGGTTACCACATACCCAATTACCACGGAACTTGTAAAATAACTTATAAATAATAATACTCAAGTTTTACATTCAAAATGTTAACAATAAAGCTTTTAAACAAAAGTTCGGTTTTTGGTTCGGTCCTTGACTCGGAATAAGACCGAGGATGGTTACCACGTACCCAATTACCATGGAACTTGTAAAATAACTTATAAATAATAATACTCAAGTTTTACATTCAAAAAGTTAACAATAAAGCTTTTAAACAAAAGTTCGGTTTTTGGTTCGGTCCTTGACTCGGAATAAGACCGAGGATGGTTACCACATACCCAATTACCATGGAACTTGTAAAATAACTTATAAATAATAATACTCAAGTTTTACATTCAAAAAGTTAACAATAAAGCTTTTAAACAAAAGTTCGGTTTTTGGTTCGGTCCTTGACTTGGAATAAAACCGAGGATGGTTACCACATACCCAATTACCATGGAACTTGTAAAATAACTTATAATAATAATACTCAAGTTTTACATTCAAAAAGTTAACAATAATGCTTTTAAACAAAAGTTCGGTTTTTGGTTCGGTTCTCAACTCGGGATGAAACCGAGGCTGGTCACCACATACCCAATACCATGGAACTTGACAAATATGAACAATAAACTAAAATATGTAGAAGCTAAGCAAGTATAACAAGTTATATGGTTAGATTTGTTAAATATATAAACAAGGACTACAAAGTCCTCCATGTAACCTTGTCTTACTAGCCCGACATTTCAACCGGCCGAGACCGGAGAAATGAAAGACCGAAGGTAAACAAGAAGTGTATATTATATATATATTGTAACATCAAGCTTTAAGTATTGAGAAGTTAGTTAAAATAAAAGATTAGCTTATGAAGAACAACCTTAGAATTCAAGAATTTGAGAGAGAAATGAAGAAATGAGCAAGCACAAATGAAGAAGATGGGTGTGTGTATATAGGGTAAGTTGAATGGGTCTTTCATAAAGGGTGTTTCATGAAAATGGGTTGGTTATAGACCCAAGAAAGCATAAACTACAAATGGGTCCTTCAAGTCTCCATTTTGGTAGTTTTAGTCCCTGGAGTTCGTTTTGAGCGTTTTCGGAGAATTTTAAGAACCGAAAAGGGTGTTTTTTTTTATCCAACAACTATAAAACAAATATTTAACATACAATTCATCATTTTGATAATATCGAAAGGTTCGGGATACAAAACGGGTCGGGTTTACATTAAGAATACAAGTATAAAATAACCCGAAATTGACAAATGTCACATTAAAGTTCAAGGTTTAAAATGTAACTATTTAAGAATTTATAATAATAACCCTTTAAAAATGTAAGTTTGCTCGAAACCGGGTTAAAGTATCTAACCTTAATATTTACTCAACCTATGTTAAGTAATAAGGTGGGTAAAATGCAAGAATGCAAATCCCTTTGGAATAAAGATACTAAAACGGTTTTTTTTTGTCGAGTGTTCGGGTTGTCGGTTCGGGTCTTGATAATTGGTCAAACCCAAAGTCAACTTTCCAAAATATTGAATGTTATGAGATAACTCAATAAAATTTAATAAGACTTAACCAAGTATGTAGTTCCATTGTTTTAGAACTAACAACGCACGTTAAGTGAGTGTTCGGTTTTGTCGGTCCAAACTTTGTTATGAGATCAAGTTGGATCCAACATTTCCAAGTACTTAAGAAAATATTTAAAAATCAATTTGTAACTATTTTTAAAGAAATATACAGGCTAAAAAAAACGTGTGTGTCTTAAGCGAGTAAGAATCGGTTTGGTTTCCACATGTCCAAACACTAAAGAACTTGTATAATAATGCACAAATAAAATAATTTAAGTTTTACAACCAAAAGTTAACAATAAAGTCTTTAAACAAAAGTTCGGTTTTCGGTTCGGATCGTGTTTCGGGTTAAGACCGAGGTAAGATTCTACAAACCCATAACCATAGAATTTGTAAAAATGATTTCAGAAACTTAGATCTAACAATAAGTATGTTTAAACAATTATTTAACAAAACTAGTAACAAAGTTCGGTTTACGGTTTAGAGCTATTTACGGTTAAACCGAAGCACAGACTCTTAAAAACCCATAACCATGGAACTTGTAAACATGACCAACAAACTAAAATAAGCAAGATTAATATGTATGAACAAGTTATATAGATGTATATATATCAAGGACACGAAGTCCTCCATGAAGCCTTGCCTTATGAGGTCCGAAACCTCACCGACCGGAATCGGAGAAGTAACTACCAAAGGTAAACAAGGGGTGTATATTATATATATGTTGCACAACCATAAACAAGTATTAATAAGGCTACATAAACTAATTAAGATGAAAGACTAAAAACCTTCAAGAACACTTAAGAAGATAACCTTGAATCTTTGATGTTTGAGAGAGTTTTTTTTTTTTTTTTTTTTTTTCGAGTTGTAGCAAGGGAAAATGAAGAGGAAAGGTGGTGTATATATAGGGTAATGTTGGTGGTCAAATATGGGTGTGAGACACAAGAGTTTTCATGCAAAATAGATCAAGACAAAAACACAAAACAAAAATAATAATAATAATAAATAAATAAATAATAAATAAATAAATAAATAAAAATAAAAATGGGATGTTTTCAAGACCCAACAAGTGTGAAACAATATTGTAACATAAATCCATCATTTTGATTATAACATAAGCTTCGGTTTACAAATCGGGTCGGTTTACATAATAAACAAATACAAAAACGAATACAAACAAGACCCGAAATTGACGAGTGTCACAACTAGGCGGTTACGATTTATAGATAATTAAAGAAAGTTGAATTGTAAGAATGATTATAATAATTATTGCATTCATTTAAATTTAAATTGTAATGAACTAAATTGCCGGTTCACCATAAAAAGTGTTGACTATCTTATGAAACTGATTAATAATTGTTATTATTAGCCTTAAAACACATGTTTTATTTAGACCCTTTTAAATACCGACTTATCCTCTTTTTCGAGCACACACCCCAATTGACAGATGCTTCCCTTCACCTAACCGTTTTCTACTTTGAATCTAGCTCCCCCCCCCCCCCCGGCGTCGTGATTCGAATCATGTATCAGTCAAGATATTTAAACCATTCATTTACTTGTCTCTTTATCATGAATCAAAACCCTAAGTTTATTTTTTTCCAATAGTATGGCACGAAAAAAATCAAATTTTTTTTGTTATTCGGTTTGGGATTAGTTACGGGGTTTGAATGAAGATATCAACTTGTTTCTTTTATATTGTATTAGTATTATTTTCAAATTCTGAATCACTTTTCATTTTTATTAACTATTTATGAATACATTATTTATAGTGTAATAAGATCTGATTTTACTAATAGTTATATTAATAATATAAATTAATCATTCCTTCAAAACTATGATTACTTAGAAACGAATTTTACTTGTATATATGTAAATTTATCTGTTCATATTAATACAAATTTTTATATATCTTTAAATAAATAAACATATATGTTTATCTGACAATTTTACTAATTTTCACCCGTGTAGTACACGGGTGAATAACCTAGTAAATTATATATAAAACTAAATTAGTGTTTTTATCTTTTTAATTATTATAATTAAATTAGTTAGGTATATTAATTAGAGAGCGATTTATTATGCTTATATTAGTTGTATTAATTGAAAAGGGATAATGCATTTATTGTTGTATTTACATTTTTTTCATTTATTTTTAAATATTTAAAACCTAAAATAAAACTAGTGGCCCATATTCTTATCTCGCAGTAATCTCATTTCTCTCATTAACTTAAACATATATATATATATAGGGGAGGGTTATTGTACAATAATATCTTATCGTATATTACGTACGCGACCTTCCAGAGCGTTGGATTAAAAAACACGCCGTGGCAGTTTCGTAAATAACCCAAACTAGTTCATGATCAAATTCGTCGATTACAAATCCATTCTGATCCAAATTCTGAACTCATCGGTCTATCTCATCCAATTTCTAAACCCTAATCAGAGCTTAAAGTATGAAATCTTTAAAGTCAAAAACCAAAATCAAAATGAAACGTCGTTGAACATCAAGAATCTTCAAAATTGATCAAAAAATGATGATTTAAACAATTAAATTGATGTGTAAAAGGATTTAGATTCATCAATCGATTATGAAATGGCAGAATATTATACTCAATTGAGCTCGGATTACGATTCAAAATATCACGTTTAAACGTTCTGAACAAGACTGAAGACACTAAAACGTTCTGACCAAAATGCATTTAAACATTCAAGTTAAACGTTCTGACCAAAACGAACACCTTTAAATGTTCAAATTAAAATTACGATAGGCAAAAATATTCTGAGTGTAACAAATCAATTGAACATTCAGTTCTTTATTAGCCAATTTCAATTGAAAAGTTTCCATTCAACTAATACATTCAACTAATACTTTCAAGTAATACATTCAACTAATACTTTCAAGTAATACGTTCAATTACCCTCAATTACTACTCTTAAACTTATACATTCAACTAATACATTTAAGTAATACTTTCAAGTAATACACTCAACTAATACTTTCAAGTAATACGTTCAATGACCCTCAATTAATACTCTTAAATTAACACGTTAAAGTAATAAGTTCAAGTAATACGTTCAATTCCCCTCAATTAATTCTCTTAAACTAATACTTTCAGGCAATACGTTCTAACAAAAAACGAACACCTTTAAACGTTCAAGTTAAGCGTTCTGACAAAAAACGAACACCTCTAAACGTTTAATTTTAGAAATTCAGAACAAAAAAGTTTAGAAGTTATGTTTAGAAGTTCAAAATCAAAATTTTTAGAAGTTATGTTTAGAAGTTCAAAACCCTAATTAGAGCTCATATATAAAATTAAACGTTCTACACAAACCTTTAAAAGTTCAGAAGCTCAGATATGAAATTAAACTATCTGTAACATAAAATTGAACACTGAAATCACTTCATATAATCTCGTAATCATCAAGAAATCATCAATCGACCATCGATTTCATCATATAAACAAATCTGGAACGTATTTAGACTTCTATCAGTTGAAATCAATTTTCAAATTTTCATTTCAATTGAAGTGAAGACTGCAATGGAGTCAGTGGCGATGGTTGAATGATCGTAACGGTTAATTTGGATGAAAATGAATTGAAAGAATTTATAATATTGACATCGCATGTTTTTTTAAATCAACGGTGTGAGGGTGTCGCGTACGTAATGTACGATAAGAGATTATTGTATTGGATCTTAAGTCTATATATATATATATATATATATATATATATATTACATTATAAAACAGATAGGCAACTCTCTCACTTTCAACTTTCTCTCTCCATAAGACGCCTTAACATTTATCGTACGCCCACCACCAGCGACTATTCCCTTTAGGGGGTGTTTGGTACAGAGAATGGAATTGTAGAGAAATGGAATTGCAGAGAAAGGGAATTGGTCTGGAGAATGAGAATTGACTGTTCTGTTTGGTAGTACAGAGATTTCAGTAGAAAAATATAGCTGAGAATCATTTCTCTTGTTTGGTACATAGAAAATAAACAGAGAATTTATATCAACTTTATCATTAGCACAAGTATTTTTTTCATAACGAATATTTATTAAAAAATAAAAAACATATAAAAAGATGCATAAATTCCAACCAAAATATGCATTGATCAAACCAATTCACATACAAAACATAGTTTTTAAGCAAAAAACATCAACCATAGTTAAAACCAATTCACATACAAAACATACTTCAACCATACACAACTATCCCATTGAACCATCGGTATACAACTCGACCATCTCAATTTTCTCTTCTATTGTCAACGCAAGAAAAGAACGTCCTAGATCCACATCTTTACCAATCAAATAAGCTGCTTTGAACCGTTTTTTCGTAGTGATACCTGGTAAAGCTTTCAACTCATCACTAACCTTTTCATAGATTTCACGAGCCTCCATACCTTCTTTGCTAAGTTGTTCACCCACCATCTCCCCAAATCGAAGCAAAACTTCCTTGATATCTTTGCAAGACTCTCGATATATCTCATCTGCATCCGTGCTTCTACCTCCTTACCGAATATGGTACACAATTTGTCATAGAAAGGAAATGACTTGTCACGAAAATTCACAGCACCTTTGTGAGACTACAAGACAATTACAAATAAATTATACTAAAATTTTAAAATCTAAAAAATATATTTTTTAGAATATACCTTCACGTATTCATTCCAAACACTTACGTTTTGAGGAGTTTCTTTGACGAGCACTTTCCCCCTCTGATCTGTAACCAGGAACCACATCTACAACAAACTGCTGGACATTACGCCCCGGTCTTTGTAGGTAAAAATCAGATGGTACACTGCTTCCAGCGGGATTAGGTTTATGCATCACAAGATCTTCGTCTCCAATCAAACCTTGTACATCCGTAAACAGCTCACACACATCCAAACCTGCTATCAGACATACAAGTTTAAAGCAATTCAATAAAGAAATTATTTCACGATGCAAATATAGCCAATGGTAATAGCACATTCACAACTCACCCATCCGCCGCTTTAGGTTTTGCCTTTGTTTGGCTAGTCTTTCTTTCGAGTTGCTGCCAGAATCACTTGCAATGTCATACTCCTAAAACAGAATAATCAATATATCAAGATTAACTATATCCACAAGACTCTAAGCTAAAAGTTCAAAAAAATACAGTACCTGTCCTCTGGAAGCCAAAAGAGCCCCATGTCCCAACACTTTAGAGAGTTCAAAGCTGTCAATAAAAAATGTCAGATCAATAGCTGAAACAGAGCAAAAAATGGGCGTACGTAAGGGACCAAGAAAAACCTCTGGAATGAAGTGCTAGCACTTATTTTGGGGAGAGATGTTGGCCAAAAAACAACCTCTTCAACAGAACAGTTTATGCAAGCCTCCTTCATCTTTGTCTCAACAAGATTAAAGAGATCAGTCATAGATAAATGCTTGAAACATCCAGCAATTGCTCCAATGGCATGAGCCGCCGCAACTCTGGTATCCCAGTTTTTGCTATGAAGATATTGTGATACCTGAAAAATGCATTAAGCAATAATCAAACCGATTTGAATGCACAACCGCCATAATATGTCCCAAACTAAAAAACAATACTAAAATAAATCAATGCAGTAATACATACCTTACGTAGCAAAGAGCTTAAATCTTGAGGATGTAATTTTGCAATCTCCCCTATCTGGCGAGCTGCAGTGAATCGTGTGGCTTGTGTCGAGCCAGCTTAACAACGGTCAAGAAATACAAGCAGCCAGCATGAACATGAAAAAGTACACATTTTCACTCTACCTTATTTCAAGCTAATATTAACCTAACTCTAGATTAAGCTGCTTCTCTCATACCAAATCCAAATTGTGACATTCAAGTTCCAACCGTTAATTATGTCAATCTGCTGCATCAGATAGTATCACCACTCTAAATCCATCTAAACTATATATATTAATGATTTTTCAACTAAACTCCCATATTGCATGATTAGGCATACATGCATGGCACCTAATCACTTTTTAAACAATTCAAAGGCAAGTCGGTTATGAAACCAAATTATAAACTTATTGCTAAAAACTCATCCGTTTTCCCACAAAATATGCATTTACAATATAATAATGATAATAACAACAATAAGCCTAGAAAAGAAAGATTGCAATAAAAAGATACTCTCGAGTAAAGTCAGCAACCGTTGGAGGCGAGAAGATTGTTGCTGTGCCATATCTCTTAATAATTATACCACTCACAACATTTCTCATTCTACCAAAAACAATAATCTTTCACAATCCTGTCAAATGATTTCATTCCTCTCACCAACACACAATCCTACACCAACCAAAAATTATAAAAAAATGTACAAATCAACATCCAAACCTAAATAATAATAATAAATACATTCCAATCGAATTACACTAGCAATACACAGCATTATCCAATAACTATTAACAATTTCGTTATTATAACGATTGAATCGTTAGCAGTGATGGTAATATACAGAAATAAGAGAAATTGAACGTACCTTAGGGTTTTTTCGTGAATGGAATTGAGAAACCTAATAATAATTAATAATAATAATATTAAGTGTGAAGCATTCGATTCAATTGACGGTTATCGGCGTGGTGACGTGGCGGATGTGTGTTACGGTGATGGTGTGTGTGTGTGTGTGTTGTACGGTGAAGATGAAGAACGAATGAGGGTTTCGGGTTATTATTATTATGATGATGATAACTGAGATCGGTTCTTGGATTGAAGATGATTTGTGGGTGATTACAGGCTGCAAGTCGATCGGGCAGGGAGAGGCGTGAGAGAGTGAGGCTGAGAAATGAAACCTGGAAATCCAATTCTCCGCTTTTTGTAGAGAAACAAATTCAGAGAAATGAAAATGGTTTATTTCCATTTCTCACCTCTTTCTTTCATAAACAAACAAGAGAATTCTTTCCAATTCCATTTCTCACCCCTCAATTCCCTCCGCCAAACACCCCCTTAATTCTTTGGTTTCACTGTGGGAAAAATTAAGACTCTGGAGGTGTTAAACTCTGGCGTCCTTCAATATACCACCGTTATTCTTCTATATAATGCCCACGTCTCACTCTTTCTCATCAACAATTAAAACTGCCTACTGAAGATGTAAAATTATGCAAAATTGGTGCTCCATGATTTAGGATTATTTGGATGAGGATTGGGGAAAACGAAACGCCTACGGCCATTGTAAATTCTACAAATTGCTGCTCCAGGATTTAGGGTTATTCCAATGGATACTTGAAGTCAATTATAGCTGCTGGTGATGGAGTTTCTACTATGGCATGGATCGTGGATCGACCTATAATCGTTTCTGATACGGTATATTCTAAATTTTACAAATATTTATGTATGTTAGGCTTAAATTGACCTATCAGTACTAATTTTCTTTGTTAATCATGATCACCAAAGGTTGTATTTTAGCCTAATTTACTAAACACATATGTTATTCATGATAATGTACATGTAATTTACTTCTTTTTATTATACAGGCTGATGCATCGAATAGTTTGAGGACAAATTTAGATAAAATACATCTAATTACCCACAACACATTAAGAAAAACAAGTTAATTGGTAATACGGGTCAACCGGTGAACCCACAAGGCTGACACATAATTCAGGTTAAGAACTTAAGATGGTTTAATTTGGTCAATTTTAATGGTTCCCAACTAACCTGTGCGGCCCGATATCACCCATAGCTGATTTCACACCTATCCTACTAACCCATAACCGATTACATGTGAGTTTTGGTTTAAACCTAATTAGATATCTTCAACGTATATACTGCGGTTTCAGAATTCAGGTTTGCTTATACTACACTTTTAAGTTTAAGCTACAAGTTGTTACAATTTCTATTTCCATTTTGTTTGCAACCAATTCTTTTATATATATATATAATTACAAATAGGACAGTTGGTTAGGATAAAAATAGGTGAATTATATGGTATTCATATTGATTTCTTTAGTGAAATGTTCTATGTTGGTTTAAAGTTTTTTATGTTTGATTGATTTTGATTTTTTTTTAAAAACTGCAGATTCAAAATAATCAAATTAAACTGCAATTTCATATTACCTTTTCAGTTTGCTCCTGGTACCACATCAGAAGCGTTCATCACATCTGCAGATTCACTTGTTCGTGTTGTTGGCCTCGATTTAGTTCACAGGTTTAAAGGTAATATTATTAAAGTTTTGTTACTGATTTAGACTAAAGGTGTTTCTGGGTCAACCCTACCCATTTCACTGGCCATTGAGTTATTACTATACAGGGATCAAAAAATTTAATTCCTGAACTTTTTGCAGATTTTACTTGTGTTTTCTTAAATTTCTAACATATTGAAAACCGCTTTTTTACATGCCTACTTATTGCATTTTTTTTTTCATGCCAACCTCTTTAGATGCCAATTTAGTCAAGTTGTTTTGTTTCTTGGCTAACCGTTTGGGCCCACAAGTTCTCCCAACGCGCTTATTCTTAGAAGACATGATTTTTTTTTTTTTTTTTTTTTTTGTAATTGAATCAAATATGATAATAGTAGTTTAGTAAATTTGATTAATTGAAGTTTTTACCTTTTTGAGTTTGAAATGTTGTTGTTTCAAGAAAACAATGATTCAAAATCATTTAAATGAAATAGTTTTGCATTTCTATTTAGATTGGTCATTTGACTTATAACGTCAAACTTGTAGTTTCAAAGCTCAAAGCTCTTACATACTTTTACATACTCAACATCAGTTATTATGTTATTTTATTCAGGTTTTTTATTAATTTAATTGTATGATAATATGAAATATATGAATTTGGTAATTTATATACATGAAATGGTAGGATAAAACACGAAATACGTGACAAGGATGGGTAAAAGCTAGAATATATGAATGTTTCAGTTTAGTTAATTGAGGGTATAAAAAATAACCAGTAACTTCTTTTCCGTTAATTTTGGTTTGGTTTTGTCGATTTTTGGCTTGGTTAATCGAGGGTATAAAAATAACGATAACTGATTTTCGGTTAATTTTGCTTCGGTTTTGTTGATTTTGGTTCGGTTTTGTCGATTTTTTGCTCGTTTGGTTTGGTTTGGTTAATCGAAGATATAAAAAAAACCAATAACTGCTTTCTGGTTAATTTTGGTTCAGTTTAGTCGATTTTTGGTTCAGTTTTGCGGTTTTCGGTTCGGTTATTGCTCATCCGTAAGTCATAGCTTTTTATGATGTCAATGTAGTTAAATTAAAGTTATTTTTTATGCAAGTTGCAATGAACATAAACTAAATTCAATTGTTGTTTAATCTGTGTATTCAGATTTCATTAAAACAGCATTTAATTTTCATATTTTATTTATTTAGTGAATTTAGTTAAACTTACAATTGCATTTGATATACTGTTTATCAAAACAATTTGAAGTAAATGAAATAAACCTGGCCCATTTGATATATAATATATATATACGTGTGCATATGTAAATAGTACTAATCATATGTTTTTGATGTAGTCTGTGCCATGAGAATAGTTTAGGACACCGATTAATCACCAAATGGCTCGTTTTTGCAATGTAAGTTGTTTTTCCCATTTTATAGCTATTGAAGATGGTTAAACGCGTGCACACAACTTAATATGTTTATATGTTACACACTTTTTTAGAAAAAGAAGGTGGCGTTTGTAAAACACAATGTATCTCATGTACAAATATCCTTAAAAGGACCGCAAAGCATGTCCAGTGGTATTTAATTTTATAACGGTTAAGAAGCATGGAAATTGATCAGGTCTTGTCTGTATATGTATGTGTATGCTTTGGCATGTTTTTGGGGACAGGATGTATTGGCTAATATTTGTTAAATAAGATTATTATTGTTAAGTGGATATGTTGTGTATGTGGGATGATATTTTGATTCGTCAGGTAATGAATACATATAAGTCTAACTGATAGTCTGATACTTTATTTAAAATGACATGTTACTTTTGACTCGAATCCAGTTTCACCATGTTTGACTGTAGCAAAGTTTTTATTAATTATTGTTGATTTACTTGTTAGATATAAATATATTGGACAAATTCTTGGAAGTATAAGCCATCTCTATAAAACTTTTTAAGGTGCTTTAATCATATAAAGCTTAAAGTGAAAGGTTATGCGTATACAATTCCATTTGTCACAAGTATCCACTTTATAACACTGGAAGAGCGAACACTCCCATGTCATTGTGGTGACTTTAGTTTACAGTTTTAGTTCATTTCATAGGTGCGGAATGCGGGTTATAATATGATAAATATATTTCTTAAACATATTGATTTCTCATTAGCGTGATATAAATTAATGATAATGTTTCTTTAAAAAATGATGAGATCTAAGAGACACTACATTCCTTATGAAAATTTTTTACGGCCACGATAGATGTAGGACTTACCTAAGATGTTACAAAGTTGCTATATCACCAAAAGATTGATGTTGCAAATTGTCGTTGCCGCTTGTGAGTATTTTATAATAAAGTCAAGATGATCAGTTGCTTACAAATTTTTTGTATGATTAGTCTGATTCATTCCGACTAACATACTTTATTCCTGTATAGGCGACAATTTATTTTTTTATTTTTTTGTGGTTGGATGATTTGGTTAGATCCGGAGACGATTGGTGAGTTTTGTGTGAATTCGGTTTGGTTGCGGACATAATAAAAAATTTGGGTAATTTTTTTATGGTGGGTGAAGCTATAGAAGAAGTTTTAGTCAATAATTTTGGATTCTTTATATCGTAAACAAAGTACTAAATATAACTTTTGGTATAGCAAATGCGGTACCATAACGAACCGAACTGCCAGCGGCCGAATCTTGCCTCCCCCGCCGCATCATGCGGGCACTTCCACTAGTGTGTGTGTGTGTGTATAGCAGTACGGGACCGAGCAATATAAGACTTTAGTGCATGAATCTTATTATATGCTTTTTGAAATTGATTAGAACATAAATAAGGGAAAAAGATTGGGTTACCTTGACCAATAGTAGATAGGTTTGTTGTTAGCCAAAAGCCGAATTAATAAGGTAAGAAGGACGGAGGTTGTGCCATATCCTGCAAACATCATAGCGATGATGTTGTCAATGAATTCTTCTTCTGACACTGTTGTTGAGCCGTCATCATCACGGATGCTAAGAAACGAAGTGATTAGATCTTTATGAGGATCACCTTGTTGATTTTGTTCCTTAGGTGCCTCACTTTTCTCATGTATAAGTTGTATAAGCATCGGTACAAGTTTCTTTCTTGCTATGATCGCCTGATTGTATCTAGTGAAAGGCAAGTTGATTGGAATTGATAACACACCTTTCACCATATCATGGAAAAGTGGTAGCAATTTCTCTCTTTGGGGTCCTCTTTCAATCCCAAAAACAAGCGAACAAATTACATTGAAGGTCAAGATCTTCATCAAGGGTTGCACCTACAACATTTAGTAGACAAGTAAATATTATTTACACTTAGTACACTTAATAATGGTGGTCGGAGTGGTCATAGACTCATAGGATGAGTCAGAAACGGATGTGGGTTTGTGTGATACGGATGGAGAACACCACCCCATCCCTATGGTACCAAAAAAATTTCGGAACCAATGGTATATATCCTCACGATCCCGAATTCAAAGAGAGACGTGTGTGTTATGAATGATTAATCAATAAGGAAAAAACAAAAATCAAATCAAACGGTCATAAGCCTTTTCTACTTAAAAAAAAATTAAACTTCGACCTTATAAATACTCACATCACTTACTATTTTTTTTCACACAAACTTATATAAATTTCTTCTTGTTTCTCTTTAAAATATTTAGATCAAACAATGGATTCTACTCCTCGCAACTACAAAAAGCTATGTCTAGCCAAAACGTCCGTAAAAAACGAAGAGCAAACTCAGAGGAAATAACACTGGCCAAGGCTTTGATCAATTCATCTGAAGACCCAACACACGAGAATCAACAACGGCATTCATCATTTTGGGGTGCTATTTGTAAACATTTCAAAGAATTTATTCCCAGGTCAGACCATATTGATGTTTATTAATTAAAAACTGGTTTAAAATGTGATCTGATGTTAATATGGAGGAAACAGGGTTGCTGGTATAAAAAGTATGTATTATCACCACCCTAAGGCTATATGTTGTTGGCTAACTAGAAACCGGTCCTTAGTTAAAGCGTTACATCAGTGCCATGTATGCATGAAGTCATTAACTAACCGACCATTTAACTCATGCATTATGGAGTAACTAGAAATTATATAAAAGAATAAACCAACAAAAAGAAAAGGAGAAAAATGATTGTTGCATTGGGGATGGACCCTACTAGATGTAATATATTGTGCTAACACAATAACGAAGAAGAAGAGGGAAAAAAAACCCTTTAGCACCCCCTTTGTTGGTGTATTGAGGGTGTTAACATGGTCATGTGTCAGCCGTTGGCGTCACCTAGTTAGCCCATAACTAGTGGTCTAAGGTCAAATTGTGACTCAGAATTGTATAAACAATATGATTGTTTACAATTTTACCTGGACCTCATGGTTCCCATGCCAATGCGTTTGAAGATGGTGTCGGGTTTCTTCATCTACTTTGGCAACATATTCCTTCAGCACTTCAACCTTGAGAAACGAAGCGATAGCCGCTCTAACGCATTTGTGATCATTTCCAGACAACTCCATTATATTTTTGGGACCAAAGATTCTGCTAAGTGATGGTGGTTGTGTGTTGGTGAGTAGGTTCCCATCACAAGTGTATATGAACTTATTTGCGGTTGGGCCATGCAAAACAATCGTCGGGTATCCAAAAAGATTTGCTTTCCAAACCGGACTGTGGTTTGCTATTCTTTCTTGAATCCAGTTTTCAACCCTGTCAGCTTTCATGGCCTTTAAGAGGCCGATGCTTTGCCCTATCACCGGCAGTCCCAACGAACCCGGAGGCAGTTGACCGTTGTACTTCTTAGGACGGATAAGGAAAACGATGGGAGCCAAAATCAACAATAACAATAAACTCACATATACCATGAATTCCATGGCTATAAAACAGTGCAAGGTAGTGATGAGAGATATAATTGTATATATAGTACATACTCTTGTTGCTTTACTGTTGTTTGGCTGTCCGTTTATGGAAAATTTTGGATAATACTGATTATAATTCTAAGGAGACACTAGACTATTAAAGGTGTGTTAATCATCTCACAAATAAACATTTTAAATAATCATCCAAAAGTTAAGTCATATTTCGTTGTTAACTAACTATTTGATCGATTATAAATTTTATATAGAGATTTATTACAATGACAATGTAGTAAGCAATTAAGGAAATAAAGAGCATCTTTCGATGACGAGTTTGATAATAAATATTTGTTAAAAATTACATAAGATAATCTTGTTTTAATGCCCAACTACCCAAAACAAGTTCAACTACTGAACCAAGGCAAGAATATATGTTAGGATGTCGTTTTCTGATGCTTAAAATATGTACATACACATCGTTATATGACTTATATTAATAATTACGTATAAAATAGTCTTGTTTAATGGCCAAAATTGACAAGTTGAACAACTAGCATGCTAAGCAATATATATGTCATGATGTCGTTCTCATGCTTAAATTTTCTTGTGTCATTATCGTGACCTCTACTCATATTTGGAAAACCAGACCAACCAGTTGGACCATATTAGATAATGAACTGAAGCGCATCAATGCCCAGTTCAAATTGGAAAGGGTGAGCAATTTAAAAGGTGGTTGTTATTGTTGTGGAAGAAACTGTCATATCATCGCATACTTTTCATAACATATTTGTTTTTTATATTTCATATATGTTTAAATATAATATATATTATTTAAACACCAAATAGTTAAATTGTTAACATAATTATAAAATAGACGTAACATAAATATAAAATAAAATATTACATAAAGAAATTACAATATTATTTAAACACAAAATAGTTAAATTGTTAACATAATTATAAAATATCCTTCAAGACTGCTAAATTTGTGGTTTATTTATGGCCCTTAGCATTTCCATCCTACTCCTTATCCCTAAATCAAAAATTACACTAAAACTCACTATATTTTCTCTCTCTATTTCAGTTAGATAATATTTTTTTTACCTTTTATATTAACTTTTCTCTTTTTCCCACTCACAACCACTTTCAAATAATATTAAAAAATTATAGAGGATGAACAGTAGCTTTTCAAACATACAGAAAAATCACTATTTGTTCTAAAATATAAAAACTCTTCACTTACAACACCCAAAATCACTCTCTAAATTATAAAAACATCTCTCACATAAAATAGAGGGTTGGATGAGAATGCTCTTATTTATTTATTCCACTTCTTTTTTTATTATTTTCTTCAAAAAGGCTCTTGGTGGAGAGACCCAATAGAGTTCCGTTGAAGGGATGCAGTGACAAGCTTTCTTTTTACAATCCCCTCCAAAATGGTGGCATATGTTACATGCCTGCATTATCCGTCCTTATGTTACCATATGTGCTCAGGCATTGAGCTTTGGAGCCCGATGTAGATGCTCTAAGAAAATAGACATGAGGAATAGAATGCATGGGTCATAGAAGATGGGTCTAAGGTTCTTGGCCGACGAAGTTTAATCTTAATTACCAATGTGCTTGTACTATACATTTTTATCTAACTATAAGATAGAAATACGTTTGGTATTTCATTTTATAATATATTTTTCTGACATCATATATACACATTTATTAGTTATTGACGTTTACTACTAATAATACAAATTCAAATTTACTACTAACATTAAATATCCTGGATACTTAGTCTCAAGTCGGGTCTGTCACCAAATAACCCATATATGTGACGAGGCTAACTGTCTTCTCGTATTCTTGCATATATACGTGAAGATCGGATATTGCTGAGAAACCACCGCTCCACCGAGACAGCAACATTTGACACCATCCTAAAAGGACATAGACTTTTACATGTATACTAGCTTTATAGTACTGCAAAACTTTTGCCGACGCACTGACGAAAAAAATATGTCAATTCAAACAAAATTTCATGTGACCCTTTCATGTTGTGTCCCAACTAGAACCTCGTCAATAAGGTTCGGATTGCTAGCTCTTGTGTGTATTTTTTGCTATAGATGATATAATAGAAATAAACAATCAAATTAATTTGAAGCTTTAGGGTCTTATTTATTTTGAAGATGAAAAAAATAATAGTTAGAATATATATCATATATGTATATCAAGTATCAACATTCTGATGGTTTTTTAATGCACATTATTCATTACATAAGATGAACGATTTTAGTACCAAGGCCACTACACGTCTAAATGAATAATATTTGTACACCAACAATATTTCCCCAAAGCAATGCCTATAATTTATGAATCCGGGTGACCTTAAAATATCAAATTTATACATAAGATATCCTAAACTCTTAAGGATTCAAGCAGCCCTCGCAAGAACTTCTGTTTGTTGTGGCAGATCAGCCGGTTCGATATAAAACCCTCTTCTAACAAAAGATCTTGGTACAGTAACCGTCAACACCCCATTCTCATAGCAAGCAGAAATCCCATTTACATCAATAGTATCTGGCAGCCTAAACTTTTTCATAAAGGTCCGACCACCAGGCATTGTCACCGTATCATCAGCTGATTCAGTACGAATTATAAGATACCTCGAATCCTCCACTTCCACACAGATCTCCTCTTTCCTAACACCTGCATTCAAAAAGATAAATTTTCTATCAAGGGTATCTTAGAAATAACTTCGCATTTCCATTCAAACCGGTTAATTTAAGATTTGGTTCAAAAAGCAATAACGCACAATAAATCATTCTTGAGAAAAAAAAGCACATAAATCTTGGTATTGTATTAAAGGAAATATTTCTAGTAGTGGTGTCTTAAAACAATTCTGAAAACCGAACCGATCATCGAAAAGGCCACCAATTAAGAAAAGAATCAAGAAATCTTAATGTTATACAAAATAAGGGCGTCTCGAAATGAATTCTTGTGTGCAATTGAAGTATTTAACCAACTTATTTAGGATTTAATCATAGAAAGCAGGCATGCCATTAGCCAATTAGCCAAGTTAATATCAAGAATCCACCCTAGATATAAATCAAGAAATCTTCATATTATACAAACAGAACTTTATAACAAGGATGTCATGGGAACCAATTCATGTGTGCAATTAAAGCATTTAATTCAAGCTTTGGTCCTGGAAAGCATACATTTTTAGCAAATTAACATAGTTAATATCAAGAAACCCCCCTACAGAGTAGAGATCGAAAAAATCAAGAAACCTTGATAATATACAACACAACTTTCTAAAAAGGGTATCATGGAAACCAATTCATGTTTGCAATTAAACCATTTAATTCAAGATTTGGAACTTAAAACTAACATTTTTAGCCAATCAACCAAGTTAATCTCAAGAACCCACAATCTAGATCGAAAATCTCAAGAAATCTTGATATTGTACAAACAGAACTTTCTAACAAGGGTGTCGTGGGAACCAATTCATGTGTGCAATTAAACCATTTAACTCAAGATTTGGTCCAAACTCACATTATTAGCCAATTATTAACCAAGTAAGCATCACGAAACCACCCTAATTAAGATCGGTCAAAAGAATCAAGAAATCCTGATCTCATACAAAAAGGTGTTAATTTCTAGTTTCCAGCAAGGGTATTATGGAAACGAATTAATTCTTGTGTGCAATTCAACCAAGGTTTGGTCCAAGAAATTAACCGGACATCACTAGCCAATGAACCAAGTTAATATCAAGAAACACATAGGCCGGTAAATGCAAATGAAACCAGACAATTAAGTTAAATTAGCATTTGAAACAAAGATATGATAATATGCATGCATGCATGCATGCATGGGTTTGGGTAGGGAATGTACCGGGGATGTCGGCAGAATAAATGTGGGATTCGGGGGTTTCAGTCCAATGAACGTAGTTTTCGGGCACAAACGGGTAAGGAAAGAGGAGAGGGGAGGTGAAAAAGGAGTGCCAAGAAGGGTTGAATGTTGAGAACTCCATTTTAATTTCTTCCTTTTTTGCAGATAATATATATTCTTGGTTAAAACAACCACCAAGATATGATAATTCTAGCTGGGAGATTACAACCAGATTTAGAAAGGAAGAATGAAGAGGGAGGTAGTTGGTTTCATTATTATAGAGTAACCAATTGCCTGGTGGGTGGTGGGGATCATATAAATTAAATTAAATTAAATTAAATTAAATTAATTGTTGATTGGAGTCCTACAAGATAACCAAACACCCTATCCACTCAAAATTCATCAATCAGTTAGAGGTTCTAATTCAGATATTTGTTACATTTAAATGACGGATTTACCCTCAGCCTTTTCCAAAATTATATGTTTAGAGTTTTAGTTTCGTCATTTGGGCTATAAGTTAGGTTGATATAAAAAGATTGGTCCAACATAATGAATTTAAATCTTTTTTGTTAATAGTTAATTGATTATTATGTATTCGGGGTAAAATATTTGGGTAATACTATTTTATTGATTTTTTATAAATTATTTAAAATTCTAATGAAAATCTATAAGTCACAAATGGTTCGGCTCTTTCGGTTTTAATTACACGTAAGGCTGAAACCGACTCAGATTTTGTTTTTATGTAAACCTAAACCGAGTAGTCGATTTTTATTTCTAACTTTTCTTTTTCAGGTTTAGGCATACATTGACTGTGAGGTTTCAATTCAGATATTTTTATGGGAAGATGATGGGTATACCCTCGACATATTTCATAATTATATGTAGGCTTGTAGCCTTTATTTGTGATATTTAATACTTTTTAGGAGTCTTTGTCAATGGCTAACTGACAACCGAGCATCACATGTCTCATAATGTCCACTGGCATCCAATATAGTTGCTCTTTGGGCCCAACGTAGTGAAGAATAACTCATTTACCCATTGAGTATAATATTAGTGGAAATGACTATAGGATGTAATAAACGTACGGTTAACGGGTTACTGATCAACCCATTCCTCAAAGGATGAGCTGGAAGCTATACGAAAATATTTTGGTAGCCAGCAAACAAACTTTAAAACTACGATGCCAAATATTATGGAAAAGCTATCTAATAAATAACTTCAGGTGCTTTGATAGGAGGTTTTCTTTACTTTTTTATAATTATAATTGGCAACTTTATTCTAATTGTGTTGGTTCTTTTTATTACGCTTTTATTTTGAGATTGGATATATGTTAGATTGCGATATATGATTATCTGCTCAATTTATCTTATTGCTTTTGTGTAGTTGAGATGTTGTATATTATTGAAATTTTGGTATTTCAAATAATGTGCTACTGAGTCGCATTTGCCTATAAAAATGTAGCATTTGTTATAACTAGCGGCGAAGCTTGGACGAGTTCGCGCGTAGGGGGGGCTTGGGATTTAAGTCAAAAACAGGTAGATTTTACGCTATGTAGGGCTGTAACCGAACCGAACGAACACGAACAAAGCCTTGTTCATGTTCGTTTGTTAAGAAAATAATGTGTTCACGAACGGTTCACGACCACTTACCGAACATGATTTTATGTTCGTGTTCGTTTATTAAGGAAATTGATGTGTTCACGAACACAAATACAATTGGCAGAGCCTAGATATTGAGACCGATGTATTCATCAATGTGATTAATCAAAGCCTGTAAAAGAATCAAATGAACACGAACAATGGGCATGCTCGTTTTTGTTCATTTAGTTTTAAAAAAACACGAACTGTAACATTCATTACTTTTCAAACCCGAAAACCCGACCAATTTCGAATTTTCATTTTTGATTATATATATATATATATATATATATATATAATATTCTCAAGTTTCGTTTCATTTAATATTCGTTAATGTTTATTAGAATTTGTATTTGTATTCGTTAAACCGACCCGTTTCGTCGTTTCAATGTATTCTTGTTCATCGCTTATCATTAATATTATATTCCCGATAATTTGCATTTATCGTTCGTTCATTTTCTATTCATTTTGATTAATTAACGAAACTTCAAGGTTTAACGTTTCAAAAGTTTAAATGATTTGCAGACTTTCGGGTTAATAGGAAAAATATCCAAGATTATAACTTATTATTACTTTTAAATGCTTTCAAAAAGTTCAAGGTTCAAATTGTAATTAAAGTTTAACTTCAGTTTTAAAGTATCTAGAAACTTGAGGGACTGATTTTGTAAAATTAATATAAATTATATTATTATAATATAATATCCCCCCCCCCCCCCACCATTTTGCTTCATCGTTTTTTACGGCCGAAAGATCCGGCGACCGGAAACGGTTTCCAGCAAGCCCGTAAGTCCATAAAACGCACATATTAAACCCAATTAAGACTGGTAATAACCTATAGACCGTAACAGAAATCTTAATCTACAATATTAACACGTTACAACGACTAAAACACGTCTAATTAGGCTGTAACCGCCGGGTACATATTCAAACGCAAAATCAAACAATAATCGTCAAAACGTTCCAATTGGACTTATAAATAGGACCCCCAGTATTCGTCTAAACTCGTCCCAAACCTCAATTTAATCTACCAAACTCTCAGAAACCCTTAATCAATTATCCAAGGTCCGTTTTTTGGCCATCCATCGTTCGCCATCTTCTCGAAACATTAACAAGTAAGTAATATATGTTTTATGATCGTTTTAAGCCGCATAACAAAACCCCTAATCTAATTTAAACAAACAATGGATTATCGGATTTCAAGCTTAGGGTTTTGAGGTTGAAGATAATGAACATGATGTTTGATATAAATATTATTCATTTTCATTCCTAATATAAAATAACAACTGGTTCAGATGGTTAGTGTGTGAGCATGTAGGCATCTTCGGGTTTGAACCCGGGATCAGGCCGTTTTGGTCTTTATTTTTGTTAAATCATTTTTTCTCTATTAATATAAATCAAATTAAATTATTAAAAATTATTTTAAATTAAATAAAATTAATTATAAATCATATTTCATCTTTTCACCTAAAAACAACGTTTTCAAATTCGTTAACCCGATAATATTATTTCCATTTCGTTCACTTTATAATTCCTTTTCGGTAATATGTATAATACGCTAGCATAATCCTATTCAAGAATAAAGTTATATTTTAAAACCAGTGCTTCGTAAAGAATAAAATTCTCATTTTAGTGATAAATCTATTAATCAAATAATATTAAAATAGTAATTTAAAACGTTAAAATCCATTAAACTTAAAAATAATACTATAATGTTAAATACTTTAAAATAGTAAAATACATTAAAATAATGCATAATCCTAAAATTTAATTAATTTAACTTTTATAAGTCCCATTAGTTAGATTTTGTTTTTGTTTTAATTATAGTTCATGAAGTTCAATCGTTTCGGGTTCTTTAATGCACCTTTGGTTTTGTTTCTCGTTTATCTTTAATTTCAACGTGAATTTCCCACACCCTTTTTTTTAAACGTTTTACATTTTGGGGGTAGCATGTGTATCATATTCAAATATTTACTTAGTTATTCTATATTCAAACTACAATTCGTATTATGGACTTGTGTGTTTACTTGCTTACTTGCGTTAATTCAATTTCAAGTGGTGACTTCAATAAGTATGATCTTACGCCTCCTTGCATTCAGGACCGTCGTGTTATGAGTGGAAAAGGGACCCTCGATTCGAGTCCGTTGGTTGTTACCAGGTGGAAAGGACCCCTGCGTGCGTTTATCCAAGTACGTTGGCTGTTACCAACCGGAAAGGACCTTAATTGCGTTTTACACCTGTTCATAGAATTTTTTAATTTCTTTACGTATGTATCAAACTTGTCAGATTCTCAACAAGTAGTAGTTGACTTTATTTTATATAGGTATATTGGTTTTTAATGGTCCCAACTATTGCCTTTTGGTCACTGATTGTCTCAACTAATGAATTGGCTACTGATAGTCCCAACTTTTAAAGTATTTGTTGATAATGGTCCGCAGCTAACAGAATCCTAACGCCGTTAGTTCAGGTCATTGGGAAAACGTTTTTTGCCGGAAAATTCAAATTTGTTGCTGGAAAACACCACCTGAACACCGTAACCACCACCAATTGACTCACTGCTAACCAACTACCACCACTTGAGCACCATCAACCGATTCCAACGATGGTTCTAAGGTTTCTGGCGACCTCAATAATTGGGGCTTTTACTGGAAAAAGGTTCCTAAAGGTCCGATACGAAGTTACCAAGATGTTTGGGATGAAAATGTTGAGTTTTCGGGAAAAAAAACTGAGTTTCCCGGCCAAAACCGTTTTTCCGGCGACCTGAAACTAACAACGTTAGGATTCTGTTAGCCGCGAACCGTTAGAAACAAATACTTTAAAAGTTGGGACCATTAGTAGCCAATTCATTAGTTGGACCAGTAGTGAACAAAAAACAATAATTGGGATAATTGAAAACCAATATACCTTTTATATACATGTTACGTGTACGATTATTAGAGGTTGAAGCTTGATGAAGACATTAGACTTAGGTTATCAAAATAAATTGGAGAAGTTGTTGAACTTTTTCTTTATTAAATCTTACTTTCTTGTTTTGAACTTGTGTACTTGAAGTTTGAATAAATTAATGATATTATTGTCACTGAATAGTGTCACATGTGTTTTGAGCAATCTGTACGTCACACTCAGGTGTTTCCGCTTAAGTCGGGGTGTGACACGAACATTTAATCGAATAAATTTTTATGTTCATGTTCGTTTATTTAAAAATGGACATTTGTGTTCGTTTATGTTCGTCTGTTTAGAATCTAAACGAACATAACTGAACAAAGTTAAACGAAGAATAAATGTAAATGAACACAAACAAGCATAAATGAAGAAAACACTTAAACGAACACAAATTAACAAATATAAAACCTTTAAGCAGATGGCATGTACATATAATATTTAATTATTTTCTATTAATATATAAACGAACCTAAATAAACAGGCATAAACGAATGTTCATTAACACAAATGAACGAACGGAACATGTGTTCATGTTCGTTCGTTTAATTAACGAAGACAAATTTTTTGTTCATTTCGTTTGTTTATTAAATAAATGAACTTCTCGCCGAACGGTTCACAAACAGTTCACCGAATGTTCGGTTCGTTTACGGGTCTAATGCTACGTGTAAAAATTTTCGGATGAAAACAGGTAAAGTTACATAATTGCGCAAAAAAGCAGGGGGACGGGCCACCACGGGCCCTCACAAAGCTTCGCCCCCCCGCCCACCCCCCCCCCCCCCCCGCGTTAGTTATAACTAGAATCTAAAATCAGTGTTACATTAAATGTAAAAAAAAAGGTAGCAATTTTCTATTAAATGTATAATAATGGTTGCATTAAAGGTAACAAAGGTTGCATTTTAGTCTAGCATTGGGTGATATATGTGATGGCACTTTGTTTACCTCAATTAATTTGACTTTTTTATGCACGCCTGAGTATGCCTGTCTATTTGTAAGGCCCCGAACCCGGTAGCCCTACTTTAGCGTCGGATTTACTCATAAACACAGTTCTAAATATCAGAGTTAATTAAAAACTTTACGCGGAATATAAAACTTTCATAAAACGTTACATATCAATTCATAACCATGTCATAAAACATTCCTCTTGTCTTTCAAAATCAAAACATAACTTATAAAACATATCAGATCTTCAGATGCCAGGCTTTAGTCTTCTGCCATGTGTCCTCCACTCAAGCCAGCTGTCTCATCCTACTCACATGCGTGCATACTAAAAGTCAGCTACGCTGAGTGAGTTCTAGTTAATCGAACGCCATACAATACATACACATACATACATATCCGTAGATACATATCCATACTTCACTAGTTACCCTTCTGTTCTACTTACATACATGCTACCATACATACATACATATCTACAATCACTAACCTCAGTCTACCGAGAGTACGTTCATAGTTCACCGTCTATACCTGTACTCAAGGTCGTGAACACGTACAAAGGTCCGCAGTCCTTACCTATGTTCACCCTTTGTGGTACGTGCAAGGTCCGCAGTCCTTCCCTATACCATCCTACATCCACAACACGTACAAGGTCCACAGTCCTTCCCTATGTTGCAACCTAAACCATAGCACGTACGAGGTCCGCAGTCCTCCCCTATGCTACCACAATACAACTACAGCACGTATAAGGTCCACAGTCCTTACCTATGCTGATGCCTATCTATAATACGTATAAGGTCCGCAGTCATTAACTACGTTGTCGTCTATTATCTGTAACACGTATAAGGCCCACCGTCCCTATCTACGTTTACATCTATCATCTACTTTACGTATAAGGCCCGCAGTCCTTAACTACGTTTACATCTATCATCTACTTTACGTATAAGGCCCGCAGTCCTTAACTACGCCATCACCAGCCGAGTCTATGTCCGACAAAAGCTAGAGGGATTTGCCATCCTAACTTACTATGTCGAACGTAGAACTCACATACCATTCGTGTACCTGTATACACCTACTTCACATATACAATAATTACATCATAGCATAAGAACACCCTAGGCGTTCTTTACATCATTCATTTAACAACCATACCTCTTGTCGATACGTGCAATATCCGAAGATCGTTCACGCCCCGACAAGTATTCATTTGTAAGGTTCATACATCTTCGATGTATAATATTCGTACCTTTATTTTTGACCTGACAGTACGCGCAATATCCGAAGATCGTTCGCGTACCGACAAGCAACCATTCATATCCATCACATATATCACATATGGCATACACTTATCACTTAGGATAAATGTATTAACAACACATCGAGTATGCACACAGCCCCGAAAACATAACACATAAATGGGGCTAGAAACTCACCTGAATGCTGTTACGCTCTCCGTTAATAGTTATTCCCCTCTTGAGCTGTGCACGGCTAACTGTATAATATTTACACGTATCAATTAGCTACTACTACTTATGTTGCGTTTCTATCTTTATATGACCCACAACGAACGGGGGTCCGGGGGCAGCGCCCCTGGTAGCGGGGTTCTAGGGGCGGCAGCCCCTAGCGGGGTCCAAGGGGCAGAGCCCCTGGCTGGGGTTAAGCTGCCAGGTCAGCTTGGAAAAATTTTATTTTCGATAACTGCCTTAACACATTTTCCATTAGGTTTTTAATTTATTTTCTAAACGAACCTCACTTCAGGCGAAGTTAAACCTTAGGCGAACTTGGCTTCAGGCGAAGTTAAACCTCGGGCGAACTTGGCTTCAGGCGAAGTTAAACCTTAGGCGAACTTGGCTTCAGGCGAAGTTAAACCTTAGGCGAACTTGGCTTCAGGCGAAGTTATCCTTAGGCGAACTTGGCTTCAGGCGAAGTTATCCTTAGGCGAACTTGGCCGTAGGCGAAGTTATCCTTAGGCGAACTTACGCTTGAAGGCGAAGTTACGCTTGAAGGCGAAGTTACGCTTGAAGGCGAAGTTCATCAGACGAACTTAATCTTGCAGGCGAAGTTGTCGCGCTGCAGATCTGTTTGCCCATAACTCCTTCGTTTCTTAGCCAAATAACTCGATTTTGGTACCCACGGAACCATATGATCGGCGCCTACAAACCCCAACCATCAAATCGGCCTAAAATCGACGTTTTAGGTGTCCGATTTGAGCAGTTGGGTTTCGGGTCCGGTTAACCCATCCAATCCTAACCATTTTCAGTAATAATAGCTTTGTTAGATTAGTTCTTACCTTACCAACTCAGATCTATCAACAAATCTCGGGTCTCGGCTTCGAATCTAGATCGGTTAGAATGTGTGTGTTTTGAGGGTGTAAGGAGTGTGTGTTAGGGAGTTTGGTGAGAAATGAGATATTTTGGGGGTATTTATATCCCTGAAATCCCATTCTCATTTAACCTATCTCAATTAACCCAAGTCCATAACCCACTTCCATTACCCGACACTAGCCCGACCCATACCAACTCCTATTCTTTTATTTATTTCCTGATAACCCGAGTAAACTTCCCATCTATTAATAAGTAATATAATTAATATTACCTTTGAAATTTCGGGATGTTACATTTGACATGGTAGGTATATGTACAAATCTTTTAGTGCATTTAACAAGTTGTATTTCTGATGGTCATGACAACTCAAAGGAAAAGGTGGTTGGTAAATGCATCATGACTCTAATACCATGTGTTATAGTCAATTTTCATCATTATTCTTCATCATTTGTCACGTTTGCGCCACCTCAATGTCAACACAACTTTTCCTCGATCATTTAACCTCACCGCTTAACTCATGCTATATCTCATTCTTCACCATTCCATACTATTTAATACAAAAGGAAATAAAAATAGAAGGAAAAAAAACATAAAACATACCTAGATGAGGGGTCAAAGAATTCGTCTGCCCACTCTCATTCCCCTCATTTCACACGTGACGAGTAAAGAGGCGACATAGTATTCCAATGACTCCCTTACCTTTACGTGACCAACTGTCCACGTAGGACCCTTCAGGGTTGGATCCCATAGTATTCCAATGAATCCCAGGGAACAGTGAAGCTTCATAGGGTTTTTCTGTCCAGGTGCAGGCAGTCCGCATCTTCACAGACATGTCTATTTCACCGAGCCTCTCTCCGAGACAGTGCCCAGATCGTTACGCCTTTCGTGCGGGTCGGAACTTACCCGACAAGGAATTTCGCTACCTTAGGACCGTTATAGTTACGACCGCCGTTCACCGGGGCTTCGGTCGCCAGCTCCCCTGTCATCAGGTCACCAACTTCCTTGACCTTCCGGCACTGGGCAGGCGTCAGCCCCCATACATGGTCTTACAACTTTGCGGAGACCTGTGTTTTTGGTAAACAGTCGCCCGGGCCTGGTCATTGCGACCCCCTTTGTGAGAAGGCACCCCTTCTCCCGAAGTTACGGGGCTAGTCTAACAAAAGGTAAAAGCAACATCGCTATAAAAAAAAAGTTAAAATGAATTATGCATTAAAGTAAAGTTATTATTTCTATATTATAAACTAAAGTGAAAGTAATGAGATTTCATTCGATATTCAATTTAGAATTTTAGATAGACGATAATAATAATAATAATAATAATAATAATAATAATAATAATAATAATAATAGAAAATTATTGTTTGTGTTCCTATAGTTTTAAGACGGAGGCACAATGAGTCCTCGAAATTTTTTTTGAACTGGTTGAGTCCATGTGGTTTAAAAAATAAACCATTTGAGTCCCTGCCGCTACTTAACTTTCAGGTAAGCTTTCATTTTACTGAAACCACAGGGACTCAAATTGTTCGTTTCTGAAACCACGGGGTCTCAACCAGTTCAAAAAAATATTTAGGGACTCATTGTGTCTCAGCCATAAAACCACATGGACACAAACAGTAATTTTCTCTAATAATAATATAATTATTAACATGGTTAGGTTATAATAGGAAGTATAGTTTTTGTAGGAATGATAATAAGTAATCTTATCCATTGATTTTAAACATGGAGGGTTTGCGATTAGTTTAGGGGGAAATCAAGTGTGAAAGAAGGGGATGATATAAAAGTAATAACACATTTGTTTACTTTCTCTCTCCACATGCAAGACACATGCCAAACCCCCCTCATCATTTTAAAACGTCAGTAACTTTTTTTACGACGTTTTTTTTTAAAAACAAATTCACCATAATAACGAGTGTCTTTTTATCTTTTATATGAGTACCATATTGTAATATAAAAATTAAAAAAAAATTAGTCGATTTTTTACAAATTGTGTCTTACAAAATTGTGTTATAAAATATTATTTTTCAATGTGTTTTCTTTTTATTGTGTTTTTTACATTGTGTTTTTTTTATAGTATTTTTTTCCATTGTGTTTTTCGAACTTTTCGGCGTGATGGTGGCGGTGGGTGACGGTTGTGGTGGCGGTGGGCGGTGGAGTGGTGGTGGTTGTAAGAGATGAGTGAAGATATAATTGGGTTTTATGTAAGTAAGTGTTTAAAATTAATGTAAATGAGTTTTGAGATTAAAGTAGATGAGTTTTGATATTAGAGTGTTAGACTAACCCTCTTTCTAGCCATTTTAGTAATCTCAAACTTCTAACCTAACCCATAATAATAATAATAATAATAATAATAATAATAATAAAGTTAAGCATCTGCATACTACACACAACGACGAAGTCTCCGACGACTCTTGGACTTCGGTTCCTACTTGATCAATAAATTGACATTTCATCTTCCACTCGTTCGTTCGTCAAATCTCAAACGCACAGTTGACGGCTCATTTCATTTCAAGCAGGTACATCTTCTTCGCAAGCTTACATTACACGCTAACATCGTCATCATTCTATACTGTTTGTTTTCGCGCTTTATTTGTTACTCAATCATGTATATGAACTGATTACTTGCTTTAATAAATTAATAATTAGGTACTGGTAGAGAATTAATTAGGGCTCGTAATCCGTACGGAATTTGTTAAAACTTACTTGCCATTTTTGTTAGACATTTTACAAACGAGACTGATAGATAAGGTTTGAAAACTACGTTTATAAATCATGCCGTCATAGCACTACTATGCATCACCTGTTGGACTCCGCTAAGTAGCTCCACAGCCTCAAGTGCAAGAAGCCAAAAGTATCAAATGCTAATGGTATAAATACGTGTTGGTTGTCAAGGCTTGCTTTCTCGTGTTTGGTCACTTTGCATGCTTTCTCAGGCGACTTGGCCTTTGATGAATACACTACCCCTGTACGACCCACACATGCGTGTTTTTCCTCCCATCCATCCAAAGTCCAAAATGTCAGCTGGTCTGAGTGTTGATCTTCCTTTCAACGGGTCGTTTAATAAATTCATAGGTGCTTCTTTTTTAACAGATGTCTCGGTGTGCCTAAATATGTCAAAAAGAGCATCCCTAACCAAATCGATAGCTTTGTTACTGCCGTTGAAAACGTGGTTGTGTTGATATACTGTTGAATGATGATTCTATACGTTTTCATGCTTTAATTGTTACTGAATTATCTGATTTTATGCATGAACTGATTATTTTGTTTGAATAATTAGGTGATTTTTTAGGAGATTTTAGAGATGAGTGTGATAGGATTTGATATTGGGAACGAAAGCTGTGTTATTGCTGCTGAAAAGCGTGGTGGTGTTGACGTGTTGTTGAATGATGAATCAAACCGTGAGACGCCTGCTGTGGTGTCATTTGGTGATAAGCAAAGGTTTTTGGGTTCTGCAGGGGCTGCATTTGCTACTACAAATCCAAAATCAACTATTTCTCATATTAAGAGGTTGATTGGAAAGGCGTATAAGGAAGTTGAGGAAGATCTTAAACTGCTACCATTCATGACTATTGAAGGCCCACGCGGTGGTATTTTGATCGAGCTAGAGTACTTAAAGATCAAATGGTTGTTTACACCAGTGGAGATTTTGGGGATGTTGCTCAAACATTTGAAACAAACAGCCGAGAAAAGTCTTGAATCGAGTGTTTTCGACTGTGTGATTGGGATCCCGTCTTACTTTTCTGACTTACAAAGGCGTATGTACCTTGATGCTGCACATATTGCTGGTTTAAACCCTTTGAGGTTGATTCATGATGGTACTGCCATAGCATTAGGTTATGGTATGTACAAGACTGATTTGTCTAACTCGAGACCAACTATTGTCATGTTCGTGGACATTGGACACTGTGACACTCAGGTGACGGTTGCGGATTTTGAACAAGGGACAATGACAATACTGTCTCATTCTTTTGATCAGAATTTGGGAGGTGGAGACTTTGATGAAATTTTATTCAAGTATTTTGCAGCACAGTTTAATGAAAAACACAAAATCGATGTGTATTCGAACACACGTGCTTCTATAAGGCTTATGGCATCATGTGAGAAAGTGAAGAAAGTTTTGAGTGCCAATACAAAAGCACCATTGAGTATTGAGTGTCTGATTGGTGACACAGATGTGAGAGGAATAATAACCAGAGAAGAGTTTGAGAGTCTGTCATCTAATCTGTTGGAAAGGATTATAGTTTGTTGCAATAGGGCTTTAAAGGACTCTCGTGTAACTGTTGATAAGTTGTTTACTATTGAGCTTGTTGGTTCTGGGTCCCGCATACCAGCTATAACGAGGGTTTTAGCTTCAGTTTTCGAGAAAGAACCAACGAGAACACTAAATGCTAGTGAATGTGTTGCTAGAGGATGTGCTCTTTGTTGTGCAATGCTTAGCCCAAATCTCCAAGTTCGTGACTATAAGGTTTTCCTTAAGTCCTTTACACTATTGCATTCTTTTTGCCAATTATTGGGTATGCTTATTTTTGTATAACTGTGCATATTATTTTTGTAGGTTGAAGATTCGTTTCCATACTCGATAGTAATTCCTTCACCACAAGGAGAAATTATGGTTTTCCGAAAAGGCTGTTCATTTCCAAATCAGAAGATATTGAATCATTCAGGAAAGATTCCATTTTATCTTCAAGTGGCATACAGAAAATGGAAAGCTTTCCCTGCAGGAATTTCACATATAATTGGTCATTTCGGGGTAAGAATTTCATATTTTTGTGCTCAAGCATGCTTAGGCTTGTAAACGAACCGAACGAACTCGGATGGGGAATGCCTGTGTTCATTCGACAAACTTTAACCGAACAAATGACTGAAGACGAACAATTAAATGAACAAAGTTCTTGTTCGTATTGTTCGTTGAGAAAATGAGCGTGCTCGTATTTGCTCATGTTTGTTCGTTAATAGTATAAACAAAGAGTTCACGAACTTAAACGAACGAACTTAACTTAGCATAGATGCATTAAAATCTATATACTGGACCTATAAATATTTTAATTTCATAAAACTCTAATAAACTGTAATGGACCTATAATAAAATATTAATGGATATGCAAACAACTGAACATATATGAACGTAAACGAACAACGTAAATGAATGAACATGAATAAATGTAAAAAAAGATAAGTGAACAAACAAGACATGTGTTCTTGTTCGTTTAACTATGCAAACAGATTTATTTTTTCATGTTTGTTTGGTTATAATATAAACAGACTTCTCGTCAAACATCTTCATTGAACATTCTGATCGTCTATTGGCCTTGGCATGTTATAAAATTGCATTGCCCATTCATACCTTGAGATAATTGTTAAATGTTTCTTTAGATTGGCTCGTCTGAACGGTCTGATGCAGAAGAAGTTAAAGTCAAATTTAAAGTGAAGCTTAACCACCAAGGAATTGTCGATTTAGATTCAGCAAAAGTAAGCGTTGCTTAATATTACACTGGTGTCAAACATGGGTTCGTTAAAATCACTATTATATAAATTCGTAACTGTGTTTGTGAGCGCCCTGCTTTCGGTCCACGCATATAAGGTATATATGTGTGAACCCTCGGATGGGCAAAAGTGAAATTGCACTAATTTGGACGTTATTTTACTAATCTCGTGAAAATAACGTTAAAAGTGGCGGAAGGTTAATCAAGCATCATGTGGTGGCGTTGATAGTCGAAAGACAAGGGTACATGCACCAATCGGCCGGGGTCCCGATGGTTGAGTGTTATGTGCCTTAGTCCAAGGCTTGATCCGAAATTACTATCGAGCCGGGGGTCCCGATGGTTGAGTGTTATGTGCCTTAGTCCAAGGCTTGATCCGAAATTACTATCGAGCCGGGGGTCTCACCGGAAGCAGCCTCTCTATTCCTACGGGGTAGAGGTAAGGCTGTCTACATCTTACCCTCCTCAGACCCTACCATTGCTTTGCTATTGGTGGGATATACTGAGTACGATGATGATGATGATAATGATGTAACTGTGTTTGTGGTTTCAGCTCTTAGAAGATAAACACTATTCTGGTGGGAGTATTTATTCTAATCAATTGAAGATGTTTACTCCCAGCAATCGTCTCTCGGTTTCTGAGAATTTAGATGTCTCATTAACAAATGATGAACTAGTTGACGCTAGAGAGAAAGAAAGAATCTTGACAGAACAAGACATAAAGGTGGAGGAAATTAAGGATCAAAGAAACACACTTGAGTCGTTTGTCTATGACACTCGTAGCAAGGTACTTGTTTTATCAGAATTATGGGTTGATTTGGGCAAAAGAAAATTATATATGGGCTCATTTGGGCCATCTCAAATAAGTCAATGGGTCAATATGGGTCTACTTAAATTAGTCAACGGCTCAATCAGGTAACCATTATGAAACTTGTCAACTTAAAAGGGTCCAAGTGGGTTAACACCACCCCATGACTATACTTTGTTTCTGCCACCTACTCATTGTCGCTGACGCCATCGTAGTTCTTGGTTTGTGAAGACGCGTTGTGAGGTGCTCTATTTGCCGCCGACACATTCGGCATTTCCACTGATCTAACATCACAATTGCTGACACCACTTTCAACACCACCTTGTTATCGTCCCAACCACCACTAGCCACCATAAAAAAATATAGCGGGTGAAGTAGTGAACATATTTTGGTATTTTTTTTAAACAACTAATTTCAACCCGACTTGATTTTGGCCAGAACTCGTTTTGACCCGAACCAAATTGATGTTTTTTTTTTTAAAATAACGACCAGTTTTGGCATGAACCTATTTTGCTTAGAACCATACTGACTAGAACCATTCTCACCTGAATCTATTTTGACCAATGGCGCGAACCTGTTTGACCCACATCCCCACCTTGTTTGCAAGGCCTAGTTAGAATAACCACTTATGGTGTTTGGGATTCCTTTTTGGAGCCTCTTTTTACTTTTGGCAAAAGTTAGAAAAGTCACAATGTTGTGATTTTTGGAACTTTTCCAACTTTCACTACCAAAAATCTTGCTTTCCCCACTCAACTTTTCAATGTCAAACACCTTATACCTGCTTGTGGTGCGCACATATAATGGATATGTGTGGGCCCATGAGTGGGCAAAAGTAAAATTGCACTAATTTTGACGTTATTTTACTAATTTCGTGAAAATAACGTTAAAAGTGGCGGAAGGTTAATCAGGCATCATGTGGTGGCAATGATGGCCGAAAGACAAGGGTGCATGCACCAATCAGCTGGTGTCTCAATGGTTGTGTGTTATGTGCTTTATGCCCAAGGCTTGATGCAAAACTACTATCAAACTGGGGGTCTCACCGGAAGCAGCCTCTCTATTCCTACGGAGTAGAGGTAAGGCTGCTTACATTTTTTACCCTCCTTAGACCCTACCATAGCTTTGCTATTCGAGATTTTAAATCAACAATTCCAAATAAAAAAAAACGACCAGGAAGACGCAATAGAATTCTGGGAGAACATTCCATATGCACAAAAATCAAGAAGTGTTCTGTTACTAGCTAAATCAATTTTTAGAAGATATATTAAATTACCCTTATTAATAATAGCTAAGAATATCGGCCGTAGTGGGATTTATTGAGTACGATGATGATGATGATGATGATGATGATGATAAAAGTGAAAAAGTAGGCTCCAAAATGGAATCCCTAGCACCCCCTTAAAGTCGTTGTTTGATATCTTGGGTTGCACATAAACTGACAGAATTTGTGTAATTTAGCTTTCTGGTGCCTACAAAAGCTTTGCCACAGATTCAGATAAGGAGGTAATCACTAGCAAACTTCAAGAAACCGAAGACTGGTTATATGAAGACAGTGATGATGAATCTGAACAAGACTATACTGGAAGACTTGAACATCTCAAAAAGGTGTCTATGAAAATGCTACTTTAAGTTGTTAACTTCTGTATGTAACATTGTTTTGTTTTTGTAGTTATTAGAACCTATTGAAAATAAATACAATGAGGAAAATGCTCTAACAAAAGCAAGAAAAGCTCTGCAAAGTTGTATTGAAAAATATCGTTCGAATGCTGATTCACTGCAAGCTGATAAGAAAGAGAAGGTTTTAAGTTACTTTTTATTATGATATGATCAGTCTTTCACTGTCAAAGTAACTCACTCACTTTCTGGCAGGTCAAAGGGCAATGCACTGTGGCTGAGCAGTGGGCTAACAATTTCTCTCAAACGAAGTCATCTGAAATTTATCGTGTTATAGACATTTTTGAGAGGTTAGTATAATTGAATCTTTTCTGATTTAAGATTGATTGTGTTTGATCTTGAATAATACAACTGAATCAGCTACAGCTCAAGTAAATTGTCGGAACTTAAAGGAGCGGGCTCGACTTGTTTGTTTTAACAAGCTGAAAGGTCCAGCTCGGCCATAAAAAGCTTGAGCCAGCTCGTGGCTCGTCAAGCCGGTGTTTTAAATTTTTTGAACTTCATTTATTTATAACATTATATGTATTATTTTGTTTTAATTTTTCAGCTTTTTAAAGATCGAGAGACAGATTTAATTAAATATTATATGTAGTATTATTGTTTTGTTTCAGTATTTTTTATATTGTTATTATTTTTATTAAAATTTGGGGTTTAAATTAAACGAGTTAATCGAGCGAGCCATGAGCCGACCCGGCTTTTGAAGGGAAAGGATCAGGTTTGACCGGTTTAAAACCAGGTTCAAACTTCAAACTGGTTTCAAAGTAGAGGGTTCAATCAAACCCATTGGAAGTTGGTTCTGTTAGCTGATAACTCGTGACTTTAGAAACTGCCAATCATTTGCTTGCTTTTGACACAACTTTCTACTTATTCTGCCATTTTTTCAGCAATTGCAAAAGAATAATCAAATCCAAATCTTCACATGAGGAACCTGTGGACTCAGACCAAAGTAGCCAAACCGCAGAACCAGACCAGCCCGTGGATTCGGAAAATGCTATGCTGATAGCAGCAAAACCTCTGCTAGATTGTATTGCAAAGTATTGCCTGCTTGCTGAGTCACTGCCATCTGACCAGAAACAGAAGGTATGATATAGCTCATACTTTACAAAAACCTTCATTCAATGGATAGCATACAATGCAGTTAAAAGAGAGAATGTTAAGTATTAACTCACACTCTTTCCGGCAGGTTAAAAATGTTTGTAGTAAGGCTCAGTGGTGGTATAATGATAACTTTCAAAAGCATTCATCTCCAAATACCCTGTCAACTGAAATCATTCATGTTGTACAAATCGTTGAGAGGTTCGTTTTAATCGATTTTTTTCTGTTTAGGATTGATTGTATGCGATCTTGGGTAATGTGAACTGAATACTGTAATTAGAATGGAGCATAGAGAAACCTATTCTGCGTATTGGGTTAAATACAAATAAACTCTAATTATGCAATACTAATAATATAATATCTATCTTTATTTACCACAGCTCAAGTAAAATTATTGGTTGAGCTCGACCATGAATATGGTTCCTGTGTTTTACATAGGAAACATATATTTTGTCATTTTCATCATCCTATATACTAAGAATTGTGTGAACTTGCTTTGAGCTGATAGTCTCTTTAGAGACTGCAAATCATCTGCATTTCACGTCACTCGCTACTAATGCTGTCATTTATTCAGGGAATGCAAAAGCATGATGAGGCCCAAGTCTTCATTTTCAAGACATGAGAAACCCGTGGATTTCAAAAAACAGGACCAAACCATAGAGTCAGACCTAAAGGACCTATCCGTGGACTTTGAAAATGTTAAGATTGAAGCAATAAAAGCTTTGGAAGCCTGTATTGCAGCACACATTTCACATGCTGAGTCACTTCCAGCTGACATGAAAGACAAGGTAAAATGGTGTTATGAAGGAGGAATGTTTTGAGTATTATTATGATGTCAGTAATAACTAATCCGCACTCTTTCTGACAGGTTACAAAAGTATGTTTGGAAACGCAACACTGGCTTATTACTGCGCTTTCTAAAAATCAGTTGTCTCCAAATAAATTGAACACTTACGTTGATCACCTTAGAAACAAAGTTGAGAGGTTAGTTACTTTTAATTGACCCTTTTCTAATTAGGATTTAAAAATTCAAGTAAAATTTTGGTTCAGTTCCAGCATTATTATTGGCTTGAATATCATGTCAGGTTATGAAATCTCGTTTATGATTATTTTTTATAAAAAGCTAATTTTTATCATCCTACATATATTAAGATTTGTGTAGAATTGTTTTCAGCTTACAACTTATCTCTACCAAAATAACCGTTAAAAGGGTCAAAAGCCGCTCAAACTCAACAAAAACCAGGAAAAACCTGGTTCAAACCGTAAAACTAGAATTTTTCTTCCAAAAAACAGGTTCCAACCTGACCCGGTTTGTCTAGAACCTGGTTTTAACTTTTGTTGACTCAACCCAAATCAGTTTGGGCCAAGAATCCGATTTTGCACCTCTATAATTTGATACTTATGGAGTCATTTTCTGCAGAAAATGCAAAAGCATAACTGGATCCAAACAATCATTCCAAAGGCATGAGGAACCCAAGGACTCGGACGAAAGGAACCAGCTCGTGGATTCTGACTAAAGGGACCAGCCTGTGGACTCAGACCAAAGGGGCCAGCCTATGGACATGGACCAAGTTGATCAACCAAGCGACTCGAACCAAAGGGACCAATTAATGGACATTGACCAAGTTGGCCAATCCGTGAGCTCGGACCAAAGGGACCCACACAATGATTGTCAGGTACGTAAGTAAATCTTTGTAGATTGATGGAATCAAATGCTCCCTAATGCTTTCATGATCTTTAATTTCTGTTTTGAAACTTGACGCTGCATCATTTCTTTGCCAGTACTTTGTATACATATATGTTTTTTTAACTATAATTTTGAATTTTAATTATGGCTCTTTTGAGTAAAATATTAATGCTTCATATTTATTGGAATTTGGAAACATCATCACTAATATAATAATTCGTACAAATTGCGATTCAGTCATTGATGTGCCTGAAAGATTGGATCCAAATTTAAATAATTCGTTGACTAATCAGAATATTGTCTTCGACTTCGGTAGTTCATTCCTTCAAAAGGGTCTCTTTGTTTGCTTCTGGTTTTTCCAAACGTCTGTTAGTTTTTTCCACCTGAATTTTACAATTCCCACTAAAAGTTTGTTGTTTTCTGCTAAATACAAAAACTTTTAATTTCATTCATAATAGTATAGTACCTCTTTTTTCCAGTCTGTACGAAATGTTGACCATAGTAAAATAAAGGTTTGCATCGCGGTTCCTCCAATCATTCCAGACCATATTCCCTATGATGATGCAGTGAACCATATGTCAGTTTTGCCAGGTGTGTAAACCAGCCAAGCTGACCGTGAGCTACTCAAGATCAGCTTGAGTCGACCCATGGTTTAAACGAGCCTAAAAGTAAACTTGTATTTATTAGTTAACCATATATATGATAGTAAACGCTACCTTGACTCCGGTTTGAAATGAAAGCCAAGAAGAAACCCGAGGGGAATGCCTACAATGTAATAGCATCCGACGTTCACATATGCTACATAAGCTTGCCATCCACACCCGACAGCCACACCTTCAATTCATCCATCATGTCAATATTAATTGGTTGACACAATGATACATACATATGTATATGTTTACTCGAAAAGGTTAATTAAATACCTGATAAAACTGGTTGTATGCCGTTAAGAATGATGTTGGTGGCCAATAGTGGGCAAAGATCAGAGACTGCATTTGCAACAGTTTCACCACCAGTGAACGCGTAGCTAATGACATGTCGCAACGACAAAACAATCATCGCTTCAACTAGTGCGAATAGAAATGAGACCGTAGTAACTGTTACCACTGAAAAGGCTGCGGCTTTAGGGTTTCCTGCTCCAAGCTCGTTTCCAACCCTAACACTGTTTATAAAACAAAAGGTATGTCAACTGCACGGTGTTATATGTGCATAAAACCGAAAAAACAAAACGAAATAATCTAACCTAACAAAAATCAATGGTTGGCTTTATGGCTTTATGTTTTCATAAAAACCGTATTTTTAGTTCAGTTTCGGTTTTGCATGTAGTCATAATTGAAAAGGTCGAACGGAATTTAGGGATTTTCATTATTAATTTTGAATTTTGAGTAATTTATAGACGTTTAATAAATAGTGTAGCCCAAATGTATAATAATAAATGTATAACAATCAATTGATTATTAGTTGACAAAAAGATTATGACCAAATTCATTATTTTGGGCCCAAGAATTTCATGCCCAGAACCAAATAGATTTCAAAAATCAAACAATAGAGTTTTAGTTCTGTTAAGCCCATAACCAACCCCTGACACCTATAATCAAGTGTCTTTTGAGTCTAATGCATTTGAAAACTCACCTAGCAGCTGCATTGAATCCAACTGAGATCATGAACAATGGCCCATCGACACCCGAGCTGCATAAAGTTATTAACAAATAATAAAGTTAATGCCAAGAAAAATCTTTTATTGCAATAATAAATATGAAAGACAATGTTCGCTCTAGAACAAAAATTGATGCACCAATGGGTTTCTTGACGAAATGAAGATGATTAATCAAGTGAAATCAGGTGGGCTGTCGGGTTGACCTGATTAATTAAACGAGTCATGTTAAGGTCATAGTTGTCAATAGCGGTGATAGCGGTTGCTATAGCGCGCTACGTAGCGATGCGGCTATAGGTCGCTATATACTAACTATCGGTCATTTAGCATGATATAGCAGTATTTAGGGGTTTTTTTTTATTTTATTTTTTAATATAAAAAATTGTAGTAACCTATTTTTTAGGCTTGCTTATCAACCAAACAGCTGCACGTTCCACAAATTCCATCGTAAAAAGCGTATTTTGTGAATATAAACCCTAATTATTTGCTTAAAAATTTTCTACCTCTTTATCGCTAAATATAAAATAGCGGTCACTATTTACCGCTATTTGCTACGTAGCATATAGGTGACCCGTCGCTATTTACCGCTATTTGCTATTGACAACTATGGTTAAGGTTGGCATGTTTAACTTGTTTGGTTAAAAAGGTCGACCCATTAACCCGTTAACCCGTTTATAACCCGTGTAACTCATTCTTTTACAACCCACCAGCTCAATTAACACCTTTACAACTTGGTTATCATCCACCAACTCATTTGAAAAGTTTAGGTAAATGGGTTAATCGGGTTGTGTTTGGGTCACACAATTTTAAGTGCGTGCGGATAAGGGTTATGTTTTTTACACGAATAAAGTTCTAGTTGGACAATTCAACCAGTCTAACTCATCAGTGGAATGTAATAAGTTGTTAAAGATTCGGGCCCATCGGCCCACTTGATCCTTACTAATGTAAGTTTTATGGGCCGGACTAATAAAAATGGTCCAAAACTCTTACCAAACCGAAAGTGCATCCAATGCAAGCTCAAGGTTCTCAAGTAACCCTGCAATCAACACCAATATCTGAAAATACCATGTCTCCAAGCATAACATTACCGCGGAGCCACTCGACAACTTTACAAACTCCCCAAGTCCACCAAACGCCTTCATGTTGAATCCGGCCCACGTCAGCTTACACCTATCGCTCGTCATGATGTATACAAATTGTCCAACCACTATAATCCACCATGACAAACTTAGGGTCAATGAAGCACCTAACAAGCCCAACCCTAACTTATACACCATGATCCAAGAAAGTATTATGTGCACAACCAAGGTTCCAGCTGAAATATATGCACTTGGTGCCACAATACTTTGAGCTTGAAGGAACTTTTGTATAGGGAAGTTGAATGCATACGCGAATATTTGAGGAATGAGACCGTAGACAAATAGTGCTGCGGCAGATGCCATTGTTGGTGATTGGCCAAGTGATATTAAAATCGGTCTAGAAAATACATATATTATAGTGATTGGCATGGATGTTACTAAGAGAACAATCGCGGATCTTTGAAGGTATACTCCAAGCATATCGTATTTTCGTGCGCCAAATGCTTGACCGCATAGCGTCTCCACCGCACTTCCCATTCCGAGCTAGAATTACATGTATATAAGCACTCAATCAAATCAATAATCATGTATAGACAGTTGAATGTTTTACAAGCTATCTTATATTCTTGGGAGGTTGTTTTTTTTATGTTATTGAATTGTTCTTGTTGCACTTGTTTAAACCTAGCTCTTTACCATACTTTAAATTATACACATACAAACTTTATTATTTTCTTTTTCTCTCCCGTATTTGTTCTAAAAAGAGAAGAAAAAAAATACGTTACAGCATAAACATTTATTTCTAAACAATTATAACTTTTTAAAATTATAACCTTTGTGTTTTTTTAAGAACGCATTAGGTAATTACAAAAACCTACTTATTAATTAGTTCATGTTATTTGTTGTTTTTTACCCGCCCGTTTTTGTTTTTAGCTAAGCAATTTCCGTCACAGATACCAAAAGTTTTTGGATCCGCCACCGCCCCAGAATTCAGAAACTCACCAAGAGGCCATAAGCAAAGAGTTGAATCCCTTGGTTACCAAGGGAGGCTGCAGCAAGTTCCATGTTTCCAAGTTGACCCGAAAAGATTCGGGTGGAGATGGACATCGCGTTGTTGATCAAGTAAACCATCACTGCTGGTGCAGCCAACTTATACATTAGATTAAGTTCAATCCTGGATGCTGCTGCAAGCCGCCTGATCAGTGGTGTCTCGGTGTCCGAAAGCCTCCTCTCCAGCTCCACGCCGCCGCCATGGTTGGCGGCAGACTGTGAGCTTGAGCAGCCTTGAACAGGTTCTATGAGAGGATGATGAAGTTCATTTGTTCGGGACTCCATTTTTGTAAAAATAGATAATTGGATCCTGATCTTATATTATATATATAGAAAGATAAACATTAGTATTTTTTTAGTTAGATATCACGTTTTTAAATTTCAGGAGATTGTGAACCAACGTGATGATTTATTAGTTAATACAATATTTTGCATTAAATGCAAATCTCTAGACTGTTGCCAACTTGTCATGCATTTTTATTGTTTACTTATTAGATTACTAGGATAGAGCTCATTAGATTACTAGGATAGAGCTCATTTGATACACGGGTAGTTAAAAAAATAAAACAAAATAGAAGGTCGTGAATCTATAACAATTAAGAAAAAGAGAGAGCTAACGTAAATTCATCCTAGTTAAGTTGTTAAACCACAAGCGTTTTAAAAGCAAAGCAAGGTGGTAAGTTCAATTCCTACCAACAACATATATTTCATTTTATCATTCATAAAGGAGAAATTGTAAAATTGAAAGCATTGTGTTGCTTTAATGGTGTAGGTACGTAGATGCATGCTCGTGAAAAAAATGTTACACATAGACATGAGTTTCTTTGCCTCTCATACTCCATTATTAGGGTATGCTATGGTCATGCAAATGTAACTTATATCATGTTACACATAGACATGAGTGTCTTTGCCTCTCATACTCCATTATTAGGGTATGCTATGGTCATGCAAATGTAACTTATATCATGTGATTAAGTCAGTGGAAAAAAATGTTGTCATGTACACATAAATAGTTTCACCTCTCATACTCGATTACTAGAGTGTGTCAATTGTCACGGTCATGTAAATGTAACTTATGCCATGTGAGTGTAAAAAAAATGTTGACGCATAGACACGAGCGGTTTCACCTCTCATACTCGATTACTAGAGTGTGTCATGGTCATGTAAATCTAACTTATGCCATGTGAGTTTGAAAAGAAAATGTTGTCATATAGACAAGCGCGGTTTCACCATTCCTGCTCACTAGGGTGTCTCATGTTAAATGTATATGTAACTTTGTTGCCACAATATATTTTCAAGTGCCTATAAGGTGAGTCACAACCCAAAGACATGTAGATCATCCTAGTGAAAGTACCATTCTAAAAACAATAATTTTCTCCGGGTAAATACTAAATACAAACCTAAAACTTCTTAATTTTTTTAAAGCTCAACGAATCTTTCAAATGGGCTACCGACTAAATTTATCATATTGGGATAAACTCGCCTTCCAATGCAGGGAAAACCTTCGCATAAGGCCAACGCCCGTGAACACTCGCTTAATGGCATGACAGTGCGGTGATATAAAACTCGTTCAGTTCAAGGATCTAACTAGTGAATACTCTCCTAGTCTCTCATCATCACCCGATGCCGCCGAAATTAAATGATAACGACAAAAATCAAACTTGGGTCACATGACACACCAAGTCCCTCCCTTATCACTCCACCGCTAGCTTGTTGGCAAAAAAAAAAAAAAAAAAAAACTTCTTAAAAATTAAATGCCAAAATCATAATATCTTACAACATTAATTACTATTTCTTTTTATTTTTTTCCTTTTTTAAACAATAATTAATATTTCAAAGTTAAATACTTAAACTAATTATTTTTGTAGTTAAAACTAAGATCCTTGATTTATATATGAAACCGAGAGTCTTCATATCGTTAATTGATATCCTTAATTATTATTCTTATGAAGGGTCAGGTTATTCTATAAAATGAAAAAAATGAGAAGGATAAGAAGAATTTGTATAAACAAACCTCTCAAAAAAATAATAAAAAATTAATAAAAAAAATCATAACTCAAAATTTAATGTAAAAATGAAAAAGTAAAAACATAAAACTTTTCGACCGTCTTCCTCGTTCTAAAATAAACAAAAAAATATATATAATGTTGAGGAAAAATATTATTGTGTCTTTTTATTTATTATTGTGCTTTTTGTTTATTTTCATCATTGATTATATTTTTTTTCCTTGACATTGTATCTTTTTTTCTTGATATGGAGTTAAATTATTCAACATTGTGTTATTTTGCGATCTATTTTGTCTTTTTTATTTATCATTGTGATTTTTGTTTATTTTTGTCATTATATCTTTTTTCTCGGGTGTGTCTTTTAGTCAGACTTTTTTTTAACGAAAATGACATGGGAAACATTTTAGTTTGCTTTTTATTTTTTATTTATTTTTTGAGTTATGACTTTTATAATATTTTTTAGAGTTTTTTTTACCACAAATTCTTCTCATATTTTTCATTTTTGTCTCCCTTTTACATTATAACTTTTCTATTCTTATGAAGCATTCCAATCACACAAAGCATAGGCTAGGTTTTACTAGTTGAAGCTGTGAAGAGTTGGTGTTTGATGGGCCGACTTCTATTGGGAAATGATTTTAGGCATGGTTGCAAAAGTCGCTAGGCGGACCCTAGGAAATCGATTAGGGAGTTGGGTGTACTCGGAGTAATCGGGGAGTACTCGGAAAGTACTCGAACATGGTAAATATAAAGAAAATTAATTTTTAGATATTATATATATGCCAAATATCATAAGTTTACTAATATTTATAACAAAATAGGTGAATAGCAATATAAATAAGAGAAATACAATTTAAAATAATAAATATTTTAAAAATTGTTAGTTATTAAGTAAAAAAATAATATTTATTTTTTAATATTAAAGAAATATGAGTTATGTTTTATTTTTTTAAAGCCAAAATCAGCCCAAGTTCACCGACTAAATACGATTCTGGCTGAGTTTGACCACCTTTAATCGATTCTTAGTAACCAGGTAGAATTAAAGAAACTCCCCTCAACGACATACCTTGTAGCAAGTACTCGGGAAGTAGTCGGACTTGGAAACCTAATTTTACAATATTGATTTTATTTTAGGAGAAAAAATATTTACATAAGACAATCTAAGTTGTTTTTAATAAAGACTTTATTAAACTTTATTCTATGAAACAAATTAGTCATGACTTTTTTCATAGGCTAATTAAACTAAAGCATCAATAAATGATGGAAAAGAAAGTATTATATCAATTGCTATTAGGGCTGGCAATTCGTATCTTAACAGGTTAGAAATAGCACGCTTCACACAAGTATTAAACATGAATACGATTCGTTTAACTACTTTATATGTCATGATCACATGACAGTTTTTAGTTTCATGTACCGATAAAGAAAAATGATGTAGTCTAGTCTACTAATTTCAATTATTTAAGAAAATAAAAAAATCGCATAACACACTTTTTTGATTAAAAGGTCTTATCTTGTCGTAGCAGGTACCCTATTACCGGCCCTAATTGCCATCACATCGGTCGAGGTTTGAGGCGTGTGTTAAATAGATTATTATTTTTATTATTATTATTTTTTTTTGAACTACTTCCAGAGAAAAAAAATGAAAAAAATAAAAAGGAAGGAGAAGATTACAACAAGGCAACAAAATTTGTTGTTTGCACTGGCAATTACTACGAGACACATGCATGAAAATTGAATGGACCAAGTATGCGTTCATTGTATTGACTTACATACTGTTTTGGTTTCCCCTGTCTGAATCGATTTGGTCTCCATAGTTATCATAGTCTCAAATCTAAATTTATCATCATTTTCTGGTATGATGGATCCAAACTTTGATATCATGAAATTCTGACTTCACTAGCTTTAATGTTGTATGATTGTTGTTTTAAAAGATATATGAATTTTTTTAATCATATCAATATTTTGCAATCATTAATATATTATTATTATTTAATTATTATTATTTAATGTATCAAATATTATCAATATTTTTAATAATTGGAAATAATATGAAATACATATACCGTTTTCTTTCGTTGTTGGTGCTTAGGTTTTGACATTTATCGTTAAAACTAAGATCCTTGATTTAAACCTGAAACCATTTTTATTCATATATGGTTAACTGATATATGTACTTTTGTCAATTTATTTTAAAAAAGAATTTATGACATTCTGAGAAATTGTTTTATAGTTAATTATTGAATGTTTAGTTCAAAAAGTTAAAAAAAAACCTATAGGACAACATTGTAAAAATAATAATCATGTTTCAAGTTTATTCAAGTTAAAAGTCACTCGTATTATTATTGTTATTTTTCCCCCCATTTAGGTTATATTCAACTTTCAGTTTGTTTCAACTATCACTAAACTTCTAATATGTTTCAATTATACCATTCACTTTTCAATGTGCCTCAATTAGATCACACAACTTTCAATGAGTATTGTAATGCTATCTTTTTTGCGTTCATACTATGTGTTGTTACACTCAAAAGTTTTAATTAGAAAATTTATTTAAGCGTGCATTCGGTTTTATTCGACCCGAAACCCGATATGAGGCCCAGTTCAGTTACGACATAACCGCAATATATAATAATGATGAAAACACATAAAGTAACTTTAAACTAGTCTGAACATTTATTTGATTAAAAACCCTATGATTCAGTTGATTGCAATTAGATGAGAAAACCTTTCAATTCAATTGATTTGAATGAGAGATTCCGATCCGTATATGTACTATAAGATAACCATAACAACAATTACCCGAAAATCAGACTAGAAGGATGAAAACAAGAAACGGGTTTGACTTTTGGAAGTCTAACTAAGCAAGAACACCAAATTGACAAGGAATTCATGAATTGCAAGTGAATTAAGGGTGGTAACGAATGAGCAGAGGGTGAGGTGTGATTTTATAGGTTTAACAAATCTGAGGAATACGAAATTCGTTTTAATTGATTAATTAAAAAAATCCCGAAAATAAAGGATTCTTTAATGAAATTGGTTATAAAACTTGTTCTCTACATACTCCAAGAAATCAATGTTAAATGTTAGGAAATCTGTCTAGGTTCCTAAAAAATCGATTAACTTGGAAACAAGCGGAATCAGGTTGCCAAAACTGATCAACCAATAGTCCAGGAACATTCTCGACATTGGGTCTGTGTTGCGTATCGCGACGGCTTTAGCCTTGGTCGTCGCAATATGCGACGCCTTTGATTTCGCAAAACATAAGTTCGTCGCCTATTGCGAAAATCCTGGGCAGATCCTTCATGTAGCACGACCCAGTTGATGAGGACGGAACCCTATATCCATCACGTGTCGTGAAGACTGGGAAAGATCCAGTCACGACGCGCGAAAGACAGAAGATTCCAAAACGTTTACTTTTTTACACTTTTAGTCCTTGGACGTTGATTAGATGCATTTAAGACATAAAGTAAGCGATTTAAGGATTGAGATTGAGTATATAACAGCATCACAATATAAACCAAACAAATACTAAAAATACAAACTTTTATTAATGATGGAAGATTCAAATTACAATCCGGGTCGGATAAACAAATACAAATACGAATCGAAAAGTGACAAACGCCACACCTAGCCTTTACCATCACACTTCTACATTCATTGGTAAGAAGGTGCAACCTCTTAACATGATAAATCAATTGAGAAATCCCTGTATTTCCCACTTCAGCATTCGGGAAACAATGAAGCATACGGACAAGGCACGACCATGAGCCGTTTGAAGTTGAAGAAAAGGATGTCATCAAAATAGGCAGAATCCCTGTATTTCCCACTTCAGCATTCGGGAAACAATGAAGCATACGGACAAGGCACGACCATGAGCCGTTTGAAGTTGAAGAAAAGGATGTCATCAAAATAGGCAGAATTCAACGAGTCTTTTAATCAAATAGTTGGTATGCACAATCTTTCTATCATTTAGAAGGATTTTTGAAGTATGTGAAGATATTTCATGAACTTAGACGAGTTATCGAAGTATGTGTGAATCTTAAAAATTGGTTTTCATATTTTATAAAATGTAATTAACCTAGTGATTGATCAACTAAAACGCCATTGAATCGCATTGTAAGAGCTGCAACCAATATCTACTGAGCATATGTGCAAATTAAAACGAAATGTCACATATTCTACTTTGCGAAATCACCAATCGGAAAAAGAGTTGGGATTTTGGGTTCTTTCAATTTCTTTTGAAAAGCCTTGGTGGTTTCTAGCTGCATCACAATGACTGAAACCCCCACAATACCCTCTGAAGAAACACCAGTCGAACCCTGACAGATTACGAGTAACCTGAGGGTTAGATAGACGTTTCCCACGAGGGGTTAATTCCGGCAAGATGGTTCTTCCGATAACCTGCAAAACAGACACCGCGAGCTCGTCACTAAGAAAGGGGGGGTTCCTCCTTGTGACCACCCTCCGGCATGAGAATCAGTCTATATTACTCTTTGAATATAAAAGTATATTATTAATGCTAGAGCAGTTATCAGGTAAATTATACAAGATATTAGATGATGAAATGATAATACCATTTGATGTCTTTTATAGCCGAAGGTGGGTTTCCAAGGAGGTTTAGCCGGCCTACTACTCTGCCAACTGTGGCCTACACACGTGCTCTGCTGGTAATTGGTGGATAGGTAGCGGCTGACAGTGACCAGGCGTGCTGTTCACTTTTCCTTTTCCACCAACTACAGGCTAGGCACGTGGTATGGCAGGAGTTGGTGAGCAGGCGGCGGCTATTGGTCACAGTGCTGTGGCGTGTTGTCTGCCATGCTGCTGTGGCCTTTATGCGGGAATGTTCCCGGCTTTGCTCATTCCTTCTTCAGGTGACTACTGAATTATTACGAGTCTGAGCCTTATGCGTGTAGCCATGCTGCGCGGGTGGCCAGTCCCTAATGGCGGGTATCCGCACCTGCGGGAACAGGCGGATACTTGGAAACCATAGGGAGGCATTTCCTGCGGGACCAGCTTGCGTACCGCATGTGAGGTCGTCAGAACTCTGAGCGTGGTGGGTCCTGCGGGTTTGGTAGGTCGCGGCGCAGACGTCCCTATGGTGAAGTCTGCGGGTTCAACTGCGCAGACGTCCGTTTAAGGAGTCTTGCGTGTTCAACTGCGCAGACGTCTCCTTTTAAGGGAGTCTTGCGGGTCCTAACCACCTCTGCTGGGACCTACCTCTTCAAGTCCCCCCAGTCCAATGTTCTTCTCATGAATGTTTAATAAAGTGAGGTGAACTTTTGGACTTAAGCAAGGGGTTTTTGAAAAGGGTTTAGTTTTATGGGTTTTCCGCGGGAAGTCTTACCCACGGGTTTCCCAATGTCACGCAGAATTTCCCAATGTTCTGCTTGATCTCTGGGATGATGCGGATAGGTCTGTAACCTCCCCGCAAGTCAGGAGCGTTTAGAACCTTTTGTGTAGATTCTGCATGAGGTCTTGGTGGTTTTGAACATTGTGATCAATCATGTTATAACCACCAATTCCATCCTGAAGTTTCAAACAATCTAGTTCTTGACGTTCCCGCTATGCAGGGATGTTAATCCCGTTTCTGCAAGCATGGCCCAGAAGATCCTTCTTGGTTTCAATTCCCATGGAGTGCTCGGTATGCGAAGGGTTTTGCCTTGACGCTGTACCCGCACTTCGTCTTATTAGTTACTTTACTCCCAAGGTATCCCTGGCGTTAAATCCCTGCAGGGCTAGGTGCGTGAAGGGTTTTGCCTTAACACTGTACCCGCACCTGACTTATGGTTGCCGAGGTGTTCCTGGCGTTTAATCCCCTGCGGGCGCTAGGTATGTGAAGGGTTTTGCCTTAACACTGTACCCGCGCCCGACTTACAATTGGGTGCCGAGGTATGACTTTTTACGGGTGTTAGGTATGTGGAGGGTTTTGCCTTAACACTGTACCTGTGCCCGTTTTGTAGTTGGGTGGAATGCCAAGATTTTCTCGGCTTCACTTCTCTGTGGGTGCTAGGTATGTGAAGGGTTTTGCCTTAACACTGTACCCGCACCCGGCTTTATAGTCGGGTTTTTTCCGGTTTCCGTTCCCTGCGGGTGCTAGGTATGTGAAGGGTTTTGCCTTAACACTGTACCCGCACCCGGCTTCATAATTGGGTTTTTCCGGTTTCCGTTCCCTGCGGGTGCTAGGTATGTGAAGGGTTTTGCCTTAACACTGTACCCGCACCCGACTTCATAGTTGGGTTTTTCCGGTTTCCGTTCCCTGCGGGTGCTAGGTATGTGAAGGGTTTTGCCTTAACACTGTACCCGCACCCGACTTCATAGTTGGGTTTTTCCGGTTTCCGTTCCCTGCGGGTGCTAGGTATGTGAAGGGTTTTGCCTTAACACTGTACCCGCACCCGACTTCATAGTTGGGTTTTTCCGGTTTCCGTTCCCTGCGGGTGCTAGGTATGTGAAGGGTTTTGCCTTAACACTGTACCCGCACCCGACTTCATAGTTGGGTATTCTTGGCCTCTGTTCCCTGCGGGTGCTAGGTATGTGAAGGGTTTTGCCTTAACACTGTACCCGCAGCCGTCTTACGGTCAACTGGATAGCCAGGGTAAGGGGTTTTTCCCGCTTACTTTTCGAATCTTTTTGAATCTTTGAAATTTGAAGAGTTGGTGAAAGGATAAGAACAGTCGTCGTGCGACGGTTTCTTCTGACTGTGTCAGGACGTGCTGGAAGTTATGGTGACGTGACATTATATGGTCGTTTCAGACGCTTTTTACGGCGCGTGGGCGCGATTTTTCGGGCGCGTGGCCGCAAAATTAATGGCACTCGTCCTTTCAACAGCTGTTGCCAGCTTGCCTGGTGCCACATGTCACGGTTTCATTGCACCTTCAATTTCTCTCTCCTCAGCATTAAATTCATCGCATTAACTGCGATCAATATATAAAGGGGAAGAGGGTCCTTTGTAATTCACACCTTCACTTCTTCTCTTCATCTCTAAGGCGATTTCTGGTGAATACTCCCTTATTTAGTTGAGCATTCCTCCGAAATCGTTTCTTCTTCCTCTGCAATATGTCTTCCCATGATGCTGAAGCTGTAGCCGACGATAGGAGTACTGCTGGCGAGTGCCAGTGTGCTCTACCTGTCGATCTGTACCAGTACGTCGTCAGGAAATTCATGCTTGAGTCTCTTGAGCCTGAGTTTCCTGAACCCCAGCAGACTGTGTACGATGCCCCCAGTGGCAAGATCGGGGTATATGCTGCATTCTTTGTTTATGGGAACCTTAGGTTCCCATTGACAAAGTTTGTGTACCGTGTCCTGGAGAGGCACGGTGTGCACCTGACCGAGGTGCATCCGATGGCGATTGCCAAGATTCGGTACTTCGAGTGGGTGTGCCGAATTCTGGGCATTGAGCCCTATGTGGACCGCCTGATGACCTTCTATACTTGGAGGTGCATCCAGGGGTGGTACACCCTGACAACCCGGATCAAGGGTTTGAAGATTTGCGCGACCGAGCGCAGTCTCCGATCGTGGAAGCGGGAGTTCTTCTACATTTCTGCCCGCGCCATCCCCATTGCCATGAAGTTTAAGAAGGGGCAAGCGCTTCCGAGTCTTCACGCTTCCAACTACCAGGACGCGGAATGGTTCGCGAAGATATCTCGGGTCCAATCTCCGGTTTACCGGTTTCCGGAGTCCGGGATGGTGATGCTGGGGATGAGCCGGGTATGGAAGGAGGCGTCTCGGTTTCCCATCCTTCTCGAATACGGTTTGAATTCTATTCCTTATGGTATGTCTTGTCTTTCTTGCTGATATGAGTTTGTCTTCTAACTGTTTCTTTTCTTTCAGAGGGGAACGATTTGGAGTCGCTCCTGTACCCGCGGGAAGCTGACGGTCCCGTGCGGGTGGGTACTCGTGCTCTAGACGAGAACGAGTTGCCCATCCTGGAACAAACGGCGGATCGGTTTGTGGAGGTCTATCCGCTGGGCCACGAGATCCTGAGCCACCGGCGGCCAGGTAAGGCGTTATTCTATTCTCCACCCCTCAATGCTGTACCTGCTGCTGGAATTCCTGACATCCCGTCTTCTTCTGAGGAATCCGCAGATGGTCTTCCGTTGGTGCGGAAGAAGAAGGCTGCCGGTGGAAAAGGGAAGGAGAAGGCGGCCTCCACAGCCGATCCAGTGCTCCTATCTGACACTGAGTCAGATAATGAAGAGGTGGCGGGGAACCCCGGTGGTGAGAAGACCACTGCTCCGGAGGCTACGACTGTTACCTCCGGAAAACCAATGACGACGACGGTGACCGGCATCAAGAGACCGGCTCCATCGGGTTCGTCCCCGCCCGTCCGTACGTTCAGGCTCAAGAAAACCCGTAAGTACAAACATCCTTCTTATCTTTGTAGATTTATCATACTTCATGAATTTATTGAAACACTTATCTTCTTGTGCAGGTGTGGATGTTGACGCATTCTAGGGTGGAGCGCAGAGGAGTACCTCTCCGCCAATGACGGTAGGCTCGGTCAGCCTACCTGAGGTGACGACCCAGGCGCCTGCGCCTGCTTCCGCTGGATCAGTTGCTCACTCCCTTGAGCCGACTGTTCCAGCTGAGATGACGTCACCGCCGGTGGTAAGTGCGATTTTTACAGCATCTTTCACCGAGCCGGCGGTTACAATTGCTGCGGATTCTGCGGCGGCGACCGCGGCGGCGACCACGGCGGCCGCTACTATGCCTCCGCCACCGGCAACGACGGCCGGCCCATCAGGTATGCGCAGGGCTTCTCGCCAATCTTTGTCAACTTCCCATCTGCCCGACCTTTTGGATGGATTTCCCTTAGGTTCAGGCGATGGGTTCGGTGGCTATCGGCCCGTGATCGACCCTACAGGTGCGTAGGGTTCGTTTGGCCTTTATATTTTTCTTCATCTTTTCCTAACTGCTTTGTTTCTTTTGCAGTGTCGGATTCCAATGAAGTGTATGTTCCGCGATGGAACATCCGCCGAGGAACAACCCTTCGTACCCCTGTGGAGTGCGTGGAATGGGCTCGCCACGCTGCTCCCCATGGTGCGTTGGGGGAAGCCATGGCTAGCTACCAGGAGGGTAGGCTAACCAATGAGCTTCGGGTTCTCCAGGCCCGGATGCAGCCGCGCGTCGAGCTGCTTTGTCGTGAAAACGACAAGTTGAAAGCAGCTCGCGCCAAGGAAGTATCTCAAGCGCGGGCTCTTCGGGAGGAGAACCAATAGTTGGCCGCAGCTGCTGCGGAGAAGGAGAAGGCCTTCAAGGCCCTCGAGGTTGAGGTTCAAGCGCGACTCGAGGCCCGCTCCAAGGCTGCCCAAGCTGTTAACGAACAGCTTCGGCTGGCTAAGGAGACTGCGAGGAACGCAACCGAGAGGGCCACCAAGGCTGAAGCCGTTGCTGAGCCTTTACGCGTGGAGAACGAGGAGCTCAAGGCCAAATTAGAGGCTCTCCAACGTGCTCATGATGCCTTGGCGATGGAAGATGCCAAGAAGCTCCAAGAGATCCTGGACCAGAGGGGCGTGCTTGACCACACCGAGCGGAAGCTTAAGGGCGTTGAAGAGGCTGCTGCAAAGGAAGTGCTACTTGCCAACCTTAACAAAAGCGAAGCCGAACGCGCCCGCACCCAAGCTCAAGCCGCCCTCCAAGAAGCTCTGGTTGCCAAGGAATGGCTTCTTCGAGAAGCGTTGTCTCAGGTATGTTTAGCTTTACGTCTTCACGCTTTCCTTTGTACATAGAAAAGGTGTTTGACACTTGTATTTTCCTTGTAGGTTGTGCATCGGGTCTTCTCAGAGACTACTTACGATGATGCCATGAGCGCAGCCCTCAACGCTTCTCATGAGGATGGGGAAAAGGCCGGCTTCCTGCTTGGTCTAGGGTTCGTTGAGAAAGGCGTCCCGCCTTCCAACTTCCCTTTGTTCGATGTGGACACCGAAGCTGCATATGACCAAGCGGTGAACCAATATGCCGCCTTCCCGCATCCGGTGGTGGAGAAGGTGAAGGAAGTCGCTTCTGCTGATGATGGACTTGCTATCCTCAAGGCTTTCCTTGAACCGCCACGCTCTACTGATGGGGCGGGTCCAAGTGGAAGTGGTCCTGAAGCTTGATTCTGAAGATCCCTTCCCGCTGCTAGGATAGACTAGATTTTGTTTTGTAGGCGGGTAGTTACCCGGCCATTCTTGTAATATATCTTTTGTGAAATACAAATCTTTTTGTGGATAAGACTGTTATTTCCTTTGGGTTCATTGCTTTATAAACCTTATATGACTTGCATACTTAGTTTAAATTAGCGATTTCCCAAGTATTTAGAATAAGTTAACCTTGAATGTGGTTGACAGTAGGTTGAAGTTTTGCTTCCCCCTTTGTGAGTGTGCGGATAGGACCGGCACTTGCACTTGGTAGGATGGCTAAACTCTTCCCCTTTAGCTGTCCTGCGTGAAGGTCTTGTCATTTTCTGGGTTTATACGGGTTTTGCCGCCTTCCCCACGCAACGATTCTTCACTTGATGCGGTGAATACCGGCATTAGTGTTCGAATCGACCGTTCAACGCGTGGTTGTTAATAGGTTAGTGTTCAGCTTTCCTCTACCAGGATTCATGCGGATATACCGGCACTTTCACATAGTGGGATGGCTGAACCTTTTCCCTTTAACTGACCTGCGTGAAGGTTCTGTCGTTTTTTGGGTTTATGCGGGTTTTGCCGCCTTCCCCACGCAATGACTCTTCTTGATGCGATGGCTACCGGCATTAGTGTTCGAATCGACCGTTCAACGCGTGTTTGTTAATAGGTTAGTGTTCAGCTTCCTCTACCAGGATTCATGCGGATATACCGGCACTTTCACATAGTGGGATGGCTGAACCTTTCCCCTTTAACTGACCTGCGTGAAGGTTTGATGCTTTTGGGTTTGTGCGGGTTTTGCCGCCTTCCCTGCGCAACGATTCTTCACTTGATGTGGCGGATACCGGCATCTCCATGTGCAAAGTTCATAAAATATAAATGTAAAATCATCAGCTTCAATTTGAAGGAGAATCGTTTCCATTAGAAGTGGCTCTAGGCCTTTTCTTTACAAATTTGGAATTGATCTACATACAAACTGTGTAATTGAGCTCCCATTAGGCGTGGCTTGGATGGGAGCACCATCGAGCCGACATGTATCTTGTTCGGGATCTCGTTGTTTACGCAGTATGTAGTCTCCGTTGAAGCTGCGATTTTTATTCGTGCGTTTCCCCAGCTGGGGTTCACGCATCAGCCTGCTCGACGCTCACTTCGCCACAAGGTGCGCGAGTGTCCCATCCTTGACAAATGCTTCGACCAAGTCCTTTACGTCTAAGCATTCTTCAGTGTTGTGGCCTTTGGTTTTGTGAAAATCACAATACTTTCTCCGATCAGCGTTGTGGCGATGCCGGATAAACGGAGCCTTTGGCCACGGGAGCTCCTCCGTGGCGAATATCTCGGTCACACTCTTTGTGAGTGGCGTCCACCTGGAGTTCTTCTCCGGTTTCACGTTATCTCTTCCGCCCAACCGATGTTGGAAACCGGGCGGGGTGTCAAAGTTTACCCTTGACTGCCAAATGCCCAGCTTCCGCTTTTTGTTTAATCGGGCGGTAAGGACGTTGTTTTCCCTCGTCTTCTGGGTGTAGAGGTTCGTGCTCTGTGGAAGATCTCTACCCAGTTGCCTCTCGGTTTCCGCAAAGCGTTTAGCTGCGGTCATGATGGCATCCCATGTGGATGGCATGCCATCTTTGCCCGTCAGGGTGCGGATGAGTTCCGGGTCGTTTGCGCCCTGGATGAAAGCGGCGCGAACGAGATCTTCGCTAACATTGCCCAGGCTTAGCTTCTTTGAGTTGAAGCGAGTGATGAAGTCAGGCAAAGATTCTTCCTCCTCTCGGACGCACTTGAGGATTGTCCACTGCTCCTCAGTGTACTTTCTTTGCTGACTAAAGTGTTGGCTGAACTTCTGTTGGAAGTCTGCCCAATCGTAGATGTGGTGGACCGGCAGACGGTCGAACCACGCTCTAGCTGCCCCGACCAGCGTCATTTGGAACATATAACACCACGTGGGTTCCGTCCAGTTACTGACGGTCGCCCCCGCGATGAATCTGTTCAAGTGATCGTCAGGGTCAGAAATACCATCGTACGTGCCTATGTTGGACATTTGTTTGGCACTTCTTGGGGCGATTGCTTCCGCAATGTCCCTTGCGAATTTGGACGTTCCCGCCCTTGCCGCAGTTGGCGTGAATGTTTTGGAGAAGTCCCGTGGGCTGTTGCCCACGTTTATTGGACTGAATGCTTCTCCAAAACGCCTTCTCGGTTGGGAATCCGTTTCTTTACGCTTCCCTTTCGCCCTATGATGAGGGTTCGCGTCTTCCTCGGATTCCTCCGAATCATCGTCGTATTCGAATTCTTCCACTTGTTGGAGTGAACGTAAACGTTCATCCAACTCAGCTTGGAACTCTTTTTGACGTGCTTCGGCCCACGCTTTAACCTCATCAAGTGTTTGGCAGGGGAGCCTCGTCTGTTGATTTTCTAACTGGGTATCGGTGAATCCCAGTGTCTGATTATTTACTTCACTTGCCCCGGCTTGGGTAGCAGGGGTAGTGTTCGTAAAGTTTGTGTACTCGGTATTCCCCCTTATAGCTGGGGTTGTAGTTACCGGAGTCTCTTGGTTACTCGGTTTTGGGACCGGAGTATCCTTAACCATCTTTCCAGAAATTTTGAAAAAACTGGAGAAAAATAAAGTTCTAGCTTTATGCACGGATGGCGCCAATGAAGAAACACCAGTCGAACCCTGACAGATTACGAGTAACCTGAGGGTTAGATAGACGTTTCCCACGAGGGGTTAATTCCGGCAAGATGGTTCTTCCGATAACCTGCAAAACAGACACCGCGAGCTCGTCACTAAGAAAGGGGGGGGTTCCTCCTTGTGACCACCCTCCGGCGTGAGAATCAGTCTATATTACTCTTTGAATATAAAAGTATATTATTAATGCTAGAGCAGTTATCAGGTAAATTATACAAGATATTAGATGATGAAATGATAATACCATTTGATGTCTTTTATAGCCGAAGGTGGGTTTCCAAGGAGGTTTAGCCGGCCTACTACTCTGCCAACTGTGGCCTACACACGTGCTCTGCTGGTAATTGGTGGATAGGTAGCGGCTGACAGTGACCAGGCGTGCTGTTCACTTTTCCTTTTCCACCAACTACAGGCTAGGCACGTGGTATGGCAGGAGTTGGTGAGCAGGCGGCGGCTATTGGTCACAGTGCTGTGGCGTGTTGTCTGCCATGCTGCTGTCAGTGAGCTGTCGTATCGTTGGTCAGATCTTTTGTCCATACCTCGTCAGGTATCACACAAAAGATCCTCCATTATTATACGGACTGGCTCATTTAGGCGGGAGTTTTCCCCCTCCCGCCTTTATGCGGGAATGTTCCCGGCTTTGCTCATTCCTTCTTCAGGTGACTACTGAATTATTACGAGTCTGAGCCTTATGCGTGTAGCCATGCTGCGCGGGTGGCCAGTCCCTAATGGCGGGTATCCGCACCTGCGGGAACAGGCGGATACTTGGAAACCATAGGGAGGCATTTCCTGCGGGACCAGCTTGCGTACCGCATGTGAGGTCGTCACAACTCTGAGCGTGGTGGGTCCTGCGGGTTTGGTAGGTCGCGGCGCAGACGTCCCTATGGTGAAGTCTGCGGGTTCAACTGCGCAGACGTCCGTTTAAAGAGTCTTGAATGTTCAACTGCGCAGACGTCTCCTTTTAAGGGAGTCTTGCGGGTCCTAACCACCTCTGCTGGGACCTACCTCTTCACCCTCGAAACCCAACAACGAGTGATAGTTGTTCTCGGTTTTACCATTTGCTTCTAGTACAAGTATTGCCCACATTTGTTATATTAAAGACTTAATTATAACAAATTAAGTTACAGAACTTCTACATTAAAAAGTATACAAACATATTGGGTCTAAACACCTACAAAGTGCAATGAGGAAAAGGTAACAACCTAACCCACGCTTGAACTGATCCTAGTTGGGCAGCCACCTTGTAAAGAGTTGTTTTCAATGCTCGTGAGAAAGCCAAACGACAGGTATGAGGAATAATTTTGACGGTAATAATAGGCGCTTTAAAGATACAAGAATCACTCAAAATTGTTTTATGTAAAGACTTTAATATAACATAGCCAAGTTAAAAAAGAAAAAAAAAAACTATTTCATATAAAACAAGAAATTATATTGGTTTTGTTGTGATCTTCACTTACCTTTAACATCACAGATGAAAGTTAAAAATAATGATAATTATATGTAATAACACTTAAGAAGTTTTTTCATTTAATTGTAAAAATCCACAACAACAAAAAATGGGAACATCTTTGCCACCTATGTTGATAATATGCACAGTTAGTTGAGTTAGTGATTCACTAAAACACTAAGTATACGACTTTCACAAGTTTTAATTCATAGGTGACTTCTTGATAGAAAATTACATGGGTGTCCATGGATTTGTTTCATTTTTCAAAAATTAGGGGACCAATAAAAAACACCAAAGGCATCACTTTCTTAATAAAGGTGACCAATTAAAAGTATATCTCTAACCCTCCATCCAATTCTAATGTCTGTTCTCATCTACTACCACCCGTTTTTCTTATAAACTCCAAGAAATGGTTTTCAATACCAAATTTGTTTAAGATGTAAATAAATGCACTTCTTGTGTTTCACAATCAACTATGGTGCTATTTTTGTTTTTGTGTCATGATTGTGTATAACATTATAAGTCAAATATACGTGTTTAACTAGAATCTATATGTCGAGTCCAACTAGCTAGTAGAAAATTATAAATGTCCCATATAACAAATAAGTTTTTAAATTTTGAGGTCATATATTTCTATAACTATATGAAATATTTACACTAGTTATGTTTTTTTTTTCTCTTCCACTCATCAACTTGTGTATCTATTTATTAGATCAATTGTATTCATCTAAAAGTTGTTTCCATTTAAGTTATTGTCTTTATTACAATTTATGTAGTTTTGTACATTATTTCTAGCGGTTTATTTAGAGAAATTATACGAACAAAACGCTAAATTCCAACAAACATATGCATTCCAACAAGCATACGTCAATCGTCGTATCCAGTGAGTGCAATGAAAAATGGTTAGCGTAGAGCGCTTACAATTAAGTTTTGAACACCCGTATAAGACAATGGGATTAAGTTTTCTTAACTGAAAATCATTTCAACATTTTTTCTGTCACGTGTCACAATTATACTACATATAAATCAAGTCTCTTTTCAGGGTTTTAAAACCTTTTTCCAAAAGTTTTAACGGATTACAATCTTATATTAATCGTTTTTAATGTAATACAAAATATCATTTAAATACAATATAAAAGTGGGAAAAACCTAATTATTGATGGTGACCTTTTAATTTGTCTCAATCAAGCATTTCATTTTAATTTGTTTCACTTGAAATTGCCTCAAGATATTAAAAACACAAATTATAAAAAAACACATTTTAATTTGTTTCATTTTATTATAACTTCAGAAAACACAAATTATAAAAAACAAATCACATAATAGGAGCGACTTGGAGATTGGGTATCTTGAATAGTTAATAGGCAGAATTACAAATTTTGTCCTTTAAAAAAAGCCAAAAACCGGTTCGTGTCCTTTTCTAAGTTTCCTTGCAGGCGGTGTACTTTAAACTTTTTTTTCCTACAAGTTATGTCCTTTACGCTAACTGGGTTAGAAAAACTCAGTTAAATGCCCTCACGTGAGGCGCATGTGAGGGCATTTTTGTCTTTTCACCTGTACCTGCAACTCCTTCTTCTTCTTCATTTTGCAGATCTTAAGCTTCTGTTTCACCTGTACCATATCCATCTTTTCACCTGTACCATACTAAACCCACCACTAAACCTTATCATATCCATCTTCTTCATCTTCATTAGCCTCATCCTGTACCTGCAACTCCTTCATTTTGCCAAACCTCCTTCATTTTGCAGATCTGTACCTGCAACTCCTTCATTTTGCAGATCTTGAAAATTCATTACAGTAACTTTCCCAAACCTCCATTACACCTTTAAAATAATATTACTTAATCCACGTTTAATAAACCCCATAACCAAAATCACTCATCACTATTCATCGCTCCGACGTTCATAGCCACGGCTTCATCGCCTCCGACGATATCCACTGCCGTAAAGCATCGCTCCGACGATCTCCGCTGCCATAAACCATGCCGTAAACCATCTATCTGACGATCTCCGCTGCCGTATAACCAGTCCATTCACCATCTTCCTTTCTCTTTTGCATTCCTCCATCTTCGATTTGACCGAAAGACAGTGAATGGGTTTCGATAGGGTTCCGAGGTTGCTTGTTTGCGACGACAGTAGAGGGTACAAGCCTTCTCGTTTTCCGGCGACCAAAAGAAGCTCCCTTTGTAGCGATTGATGGTGATTGAAGCATTAGACGATGATTAGAAGTCCAATCGGACTAGTGACCAAATGAATAAAGGGACGGTAAGTGTACCAAGACCTCGATTAGTGTTCCGCCGGAAACCCTTATTTTAGATCTTAACGGCGATGTGGTTGTTGTCCGTCGGAAACCCTAATTTCATACCTAATAAGCTATTTAGAACACTAATTTTAGATATGAAGTGCGATGGTGTTATTATGGTTGTTTGGTGGTGTGGTGTGCAAGTGGCTGGTTCGATTATGTTGAATTGTTGTTGTAGGTTAATTTGGTTTTGTGGTTTTGTGGCTGCCCTGATGGTGGTGGTGTTAGTAACGGTGGCAGGTGGAGGTCATGGTGGCTAGGAGAGAGAGAGAGATGAGAGAAACAGATGGGGATAAAGAGTGGAGGTCATGGGAATACCGTAATTGTTACCGGATCTGTGTGTTAATAGATACAGCAGAAGAAGAAGAAGGGTAGGCAAAAAGACAAAACTACCCTCACATGCTTCTCACGTGATGGGATTTAACAGAGTTTTTCTAACCCAGTTAGTGTAAAGGACATAACTTGTAGGAAAAAAAAGTTTAAAGTACACCGCCTGCAAGGAAACTTAGAAAAGGACACGAACCGTAATTCGTCTTATTTTAAAGGACAAAATTTGTAATTCTGTCTAGTTAATATGAGTTAAAAATCAAAATCGCAATATACTTCTTTTATATATTCGGGTCAAAATTATAACAAATAACAAAAAAGGAAGAAAAAAAAAATTGTGTGTTATATATTTGTGCTAGCCATCGAACCCGGTTTCGCTCCAAACGGCGTCCCGCACCCGGCTCATGTCTCGGCCCTTAAGGGTCCGACCCACGCCTTCAAAAACCGACTTAGCCGTTGACCTATGACTACGCGCCAAGTACTCATGTGGTGGGACCATATCCGACTCATGCTCATCATCCGAGTCATGCATCGACTCAACCGAGTCAACTCGGTATATCTTTGACCAGTCCAGCACGTTCACCGGAGCTGAGCTGGCAACATGCCTTTCACGTGACGACACCTCATCCTTACGGAACTGGTGCACGATCCTCTGCGACGCCACCACACCCGTCTTATCCTGCTCCTCAAACGCCACCGACAATCCTCCGGCTGCACGCCGGCGACTCTTTGTGGGGGCGCGTGAGATCCAGTCGCTGCTGACGGATTGTTGATCGGCGCCGGAAACAGTACCGTTGACCATGTCGTTGACCATAGACCAAACATCGGCTTCTCCGAGCTCTACGCCGTCGTCCTCCGGCGTGTGGTTGTCGCCGGCGTATCCGAAGAAGCGGTGGCTCCGGGTGGTTGTAAGTTTACGGCCTTTGGCCATTGATCGGAGTGTTGGTTTTCCGGCGAGTGTTATGAAAGTGTGTGGTGAAGATATGGGGTTGTATTTATAAGGTTTGTTGGTATGTGAATTAGGGGTGAATTTGGAATGAATTTAGACATGCTTAGTTTAGTTAATTGTGAATGGGGACCGAGTTGAGGACAAAGTACATTATTATTTATTATCACTATGGATAGACTAGAAGACGAAGAAGATTGTGAAAATAATAATAATAATAATAATAATAATAATAATAATAATAATAATAAAAGGTGTGACAGGGATAGAATGGTAATTTAATATGTACCACTCTCAGTTTGACGCGAGTGCAGAACTGTAGATCATGTCCATGTGAAACTAGTTAACAAATAATGAGAAACTAGGATTTACGACCACGCGTTTCGTGACAGGACCATTAAACAGAACAAAATGCATACGTAAAAACGTTAAACCACGAACTCTGTGATTTGATGCGAAATTAGCTTGTATCGGATTACAACATTGGAATTAAACAAAAGAAATTAACCTATCAATGCCAAAATACAAAAAAATTATCATATGTGAAACAAAAAAACCAGCACGTTATAGTCGCGAACCGACGCAAATTCGGTTAGTATCAGCAGTACCAACACAAATTGGTAAACATGAATTAGTAGGCCAAAAAAATCATATTTTAAAGGAAATGTATCAAACGTCGAAACGCGGATATGTTGGGTTTGCATGAGATCATGTCGGGTTCGGAAACGAGTAAAAGGATGGTTTTGTAGGTGATGTTTGTGACATTTGTCAATTTCGGGTTATTTTATACTTGTATTCTTAATATAAACCCGACCCGTTTTGTATCCCGAACCTTTCAATATTATCAAAATGATGAATTTTATGTTACATATTTGTTTTATAGTTGTTGGATCTAAAAAAAAAACACCCTTTTCGGTTCTTAAAATGCCACGAAAACGCTCAAAACGAACTCAATGGACTAAAACTACCAAAATGGAGACTTGAAGGACCTATTTGTAGTTTGTGCTTTCTTGGGTCTATAACCAATCCATTTTCATGCAACACCCTTTATGAAAAACCCATTCAACTTACCGTATATACACACACCCATCTTCTTCATTTGTGCTTGCTCATTTCCTCATTTCTCTTTCAAATTCTTGAATTCTAAGGTAGTTCTTCATAAGTTAATCTTTCATTTTAACTAACTTCTCAATACTTAAAGCTTGATGTTACAACATATATATAATATAAACTCCTTGTTTACCTTCGGCCTTTCATTTCTCCGGTCTCGACCGGTTGAAATGTCGGGCTAGTAAGGCAAGGTTACATAAAGGACTTTGTAGTCTTTGTTTATATATTTAACAAATCTAACCATATAACTTGTTATACTTGCTTAACTTCTGCATATTTTAGTTTATTGTTCATATTTGTCAAGTTCCATGCTATTGGGTATGTGGTGACTAGCCTCGGTTTCATCCCGAGTTGAGAACCGAAGAAAAAACCGAACTTTTGTTTAAAAGCTTTATTGTTAACTTTTTGAATGTAAAACTCGAGTATTATTATTTATAAGTTATTTTACAAGTTCCATGGTAATTGGGTATGTGGTAACCATCCTCGGTCTTATTCCGAGTCAAGGACCGAACCAAAAAAACCGAACTAAACCGAGTTCACTCGCTTAAGACACACAAGTGCGTTTTTAGCCACCAAAACTCATATTTTTCTTCAAGATTATATTTTAAATCAATTTTAGTTAATTTCTAAACATACTTGGCATGTCGGTAACCAACTTGATCTTATAACAAGTTCGGACCGATAAAGTCGTATACTCGCTTAACGAACGTTAAGGTTCTTCACAATAGAACTACATACTTGGTTAAGTCTATTTTGATTTTATTGAGTTATCTCATAACATTTATTATTTTAGGAAGTTAACTTTGAGCTTGGTCAATTATCAAGTCTCGAACCGGCAAACCCGAACACTCGTTTAAACCTCGTTTTGGTATTCTTATAACTAAGGGTTTTGCAATATTGCATTTTAACCCACATTATTACTTAACATAGGTTGAGTAAAAAAAAAGAAAAAAAAAACTAATGAATAGAATACCTAGACTCGGTTTCGAGTAAACATATTTTACAAAACTCGTTTCTTTAATTTCTCAAATATTTACATTTTAAATCCTAAACTTTATTTATTTACTTTATTTGTCATGTATTTTATTTTAAACCCTTCAAAGACTACCTACTAACACAAGACCCGTTTAATACAGGTCTTGCTCGTTAAACCAATCTCTCCGATTATTCACGACGCTATCTTTCAAGTTACTTGTTAATGCGAGAACGTTTTCATCCCCCGTTTTCCATCTTTCGTTTTAAGGGTAACATTGCATACTTATTCAAATTCAAATGATTTATACTTGAGTCTCAAACCACAACACTTATTGTATATGTTTACTTAAATAAATGCTCGATTTGGTATTATATGCTTTACATAATTATGTGCAAATTCTGGAATGCTAAGGCGGGTAGCCTCATCAAAGTATGATCATACGTTAATTCCGAGTATATATGGTATCCCTATATAGAAATGTGTCGTCAATGTATTCTTATTGACGATTTCATTATTGTCGTCAATGTATTCTTATTGACGGTTTTATTATCTAAATTGTTGCTATTATTTATTGTTTTCATATACTAGTTGTGGATTTCATGCTATATACTTATTGTCCAAAACTATGAAAATTGCTCACCAACCTTTGTGTTGACAGACTCTATTTTATGCAATGTTACAGGTTTGATGTTAGCTTGATTGGATTATTTGAAGAAACTTATCATCTTGGCTTTAGGATATTAGAAAATGAAAGAACAAGTTATTTGTTTAACTATCTATTTGGCATTTTGTATGAACAATTGTTGTGTTATTTATGATGATATGGATTTAAATGAGTTGTTTAAATATTGTAACTTTATAGTATCGTTGTGCAATGAGCAATCATGTCGCGCCTCGACGTTTCCGCCTTCATTGGTCGGGGTGTGACAATGTTCGTGACTTGTTGGGCAATTTGAAGAGCTAGTGATGAGGTGTATTGTGCAAGTAATAAAAGCGTTAGGTTACCTTTGGGTTAACAATCAGGCCAAAAATGTTTCTATTGATGATTCGGTTTAGTGTAATTTTGATTTTTTTTTTCTGGTAATGTGGCCTTGGTGGGTTTTGTTTATTGTTGTCGTGTTCTAGTTTCCTGCTAATTCGTGTGTTTAATAAAATGACACCTTTCAGAAAAAAAGAACTCGATGAAATGATTTGTGTATAAAGTTAACCGTATGTTGATAAACGTGACAAATGTCACTAAATAAAGTCTTATATGGTGAACAAAAGAGCCTATGTAGTCAATGAAAGTGGAAGATTGACTTGAAGAATAAAATTATACTATATATTTTGAAGGAAAGCTAGTTGCTAATTTACACAATGGCAAGTGCAATACGAAGATTACATATAAATAGAAGAAAATTTGTGTTTGTGGATACAATGAACATATCCTAAATAGTGATAAATTGGGTAAGTCATAAATCTCTTTAGCGTTACAAATCCTCATTACAGCTTGCATGACTGTTCAATAACAAATATTTGAAGTAAATTTCGATTGCTAAAATTTAGTGAAACACTTAAATAAATAAATAATCTCTTTAAGATTGCAGGAGAGGCATACATGTAAGGTCATTAGGTATACATTCACGCTCTTTTAACTTCACTCAGACACATCATCACCTACTTAGCCTATTTCACTCCACCTCTAACCTCACCTTAAAGGGTATAAAATGATTTTTTAATTATAATCTATGTTAAGTGTCATTGGGTTTGTTTTTAAGATTTTGGTTAGTTAATTAACCAATTGGTTTGTTTTGACTGCATTTTCTTCAAACAAACATCAATTCCTATGATTAGTTAAATATATAATGAAAAACTTTTTCTCACTCTACTTTTTATGTTTTTAATTCACCTTCTGTAAAATCTGTAGATTTCTTTCTGAAGTCTAAACACCAAGACCAGTAATACTCTAAGAGAGATAGAGATAGAGAGTTAGAGATAGAACCCTCGACAATTTAGACAACTTTGGTGTCTTTGTCAAGCACTTAGGTAAAGGGAAATCTAGGGAAGTTGTGCAAAGAGAAGACGAAACAAAGAAAATATATGGTTATTCATTAATAAATCAGTCTAATTTATCCCACAAAAAAAAAAAACCTATGTATTTACCAAACGCAAGTCAATCTAGCCTCACTACCATCAAGGTAAGATCGTATCCAAATCGTCCACCATCCTAATTCGATGCTAACTGGTTGCATGTTTTAAATATTTGAGGTTGAATATACTCAATTAAAATTATGTTTTGTTTAGTATATTTTCAATATGTTACGATCGTCATCTCATCACTTAATTTGCGAGCTAATCATTAATACAATAACAATTTTTTTACAAATCCTTACATTAAAAGACAATTTATGATATTTGATAAATAAAATGCAATTATTGTTAGCTTTGTTACGTTTTCGCTATTAACAAACACTTTGTTAAATTTTCGTGTAGTTAAACCAAAGTTTATAGCAATTTATAATGTAATAACATGTTGAAAATAAAAATTCTTTCAAGAAGCGTTTGTCTCACTCCTTGTGTCTTAATTTGCGTTTTTCAAAAGTGAAGCATCAATCGTACTTTTAGATGTAATCTAAACAAAGTAGCAAAGCTTGGTCTATATACGTTCAATAAAGGAATTATTCTTTCATATATAGCTTGTCAATTCTATGTCCTCCAAAGATACAAATTTCATAAAAATTTAATAATTTATCAATCAATAATAAAAGTGATTATTGTGAAGGGTTATGGCAAGGCGTTACGCCTATGTGATCGAACATTCGAACCTTAACGCCGGCTGCCAGGTACACCACTTCACGATGTTAGGCAAGATGTTATGGCTAGTATGTTAGCTCAATAGCAAACTTGATAACGAGAAAAAGTGGAGCCATCAAACCAAGAACCAATCAATTTTTTTTCTTTATTTCCTCCACCATCCATAAAAAGCTTGTTAACCCACGACACTTTAGTTAGCGTGTGAGTTAGTTAAGGCTCACCGCCTATGTGACAGTAACATAACGCTTTAACTAACTAATATATATTTTAATCCTCATAACAACCAGCCTAATTATATAAACTATTGCATTTACAACACTTTTCAACACTTAAAATTTATTTAACAGAGCATAAAAAACATTTTAAGGAAACACGTACATTTACTAGTATATAAAATTTAAAATATATAATCATGGTCTTTACATAACGATGGGATAATTTTTTTTCTCATGTTTTACGTAAGCAATACATATATTATGTCGAGCATCTATTTTGTTGATCATGTTTTAATTACGTTTGAATAAACGTATATAATGATAGATCGTAACGGATGACTTCAAATTTTCTAGAATATAAACTTTTTACACGCGAACCCCGTCCGTATATGTACACACGCAGAGGTGAAGGTTAGAAGGGACTAGGGGTGACCCTAGTCACTGCTGTTTTCTCTGTTAATAGGTAAATTTTGTGATTTTTCCCAAAAAATTTTATAGATATTGCGGTCACTGCCAATTTATTTTTCTAAAAAACTACTGCTCACCATCAATTTTTTTTAAATATAATACCATATCGTTTGATTTTTTTTTATAAAACCTCACGGTTTTTATAAACAATAGTTATAAAAATTATAACTATTGCCCGCTTGTTGCCCGCTTACCTTCTGTTTCGATGTAATCTAATAAACAATCATATATTATAGAAGCAATAAAGACCATATTCGATATCCAAAAAAAAAAATTATAAAAAACTTAGTTTTTAATAACACTTAAATTTGGAGGGGCTTGTTGTAAATTTTTACATAACACAACTTAAAAAAAAGAACAAACGGGAATTCTTTCAAAACAATCGCTCTGCCTGCTGTTTCCCTTCTACCATACCTTCTGAGTTCTAAGTTCTGAGTTCGCCACCGCCCACGGGCCCAGCGCCCCACCGCCGTCCGCCGGTCATCCACCGTTGCCGCTCATCCCCGCTCATCCACCACCGCAGGGTAATAGTCTATTTCCTCTACCTTTGTGTTGTTAAATCAAGGATTATAAAATTAGGGTTTGTAATTGTGAATTGAGTATTTGAGGAAATTAGTCAATTAAGCTTGTAATTGATATTATATGATGAAATTTTACTCTAACTTACCCTATTGATTCTTCTTAATTAGGTAAATCATGAAAAAGCAAGATACAATTTTTTCTTTTTTCAATAAAAAAAAAGGATGATGAACAAAGGTACTCACCCTCCTCTCGGCTCTCGTATTATTATCATATTATGGATATTTTAGGTCTTGTTTTTTTTAATTGTAAAAACAATCGTTTTGAATAAATGAAAAAAAAAATAGATATATAGATGTCATATTGTTTGATCGGACCCGACCCAAACCACCGACACGGCCCGAACCACCGACACGAACCGAATCGCCGACCCGAAAATTTATGGGTTCGTAACTTCGGTCGCCACCGTAACAAAGCGCAAGTTTCGCCACTATACACACAAAAGACATTTATGAAAGGTGATGTCTCGTTTTAGAGCTGTTTACTTCTCTATCATCGTTTTAAAGCTATTTTATTTTTAAGTGATTCGCATGTGGTTGCTTGCATGCATTTTTATATTCCAAACGTTTCGTGTGGTAAATATGAGCACGTCTCAATAATTTCAACAAGGATCAAATGGGAATTTTTTTTGGTGCGCAAAGTTTGAAATGACTTTGTATCATTGGTTTAAGTTTTTCAATGATTACTAATGAGGCCGTGACAAAATCATAAATATTAGGAAAAAAAAAACCGGCTTAAAGGACATAAACGGAAAAACATACATTGTTATCGTAGTCCAATTATTTTTTTTAAATCAAATAAATTTATATACTTTCACTATTTGAAAAAAAAAGAAAAAACATAAAAGCAAAAACTTTAATTTTTTTTAGTTTTAGTATAGCTCTTGTTATTCTTGAATGCCGCATAATTATACACACACGGTTACTTTCTTATCATTAAGGTTGCTTTTCGTCCACAATTATGACCAATATTATACATGTGTTGCATATAATGGTGCGTAACTATACGGACATAGCGCACTGCCAAAAGTACATGTACCATATTGTGCTTACTCAGCATAATTTGCACAATCATTTAACGTCTATGGGAGCAGGCATATAGATCTATGAAAATTTTATATTATGTTAGAAGTTTAACTATATAAATATAATGCTAACCTAAATTTTTGCATATTTCTAATTTCCCGTTGTAATATCTGTAACACTAAAATATGGTCGAACTTTTTAAAAAAATATATCATATGAAAAAGTTGTTAATGCTTAAAAGAGATGAAGAATAACCACAAATATTTACAAGAGGGGTGGTTTAATGTATGTAAGAGCATAGCGAGTAATCTCGTTTTCTCCATTTTATTTCACATGCCACATTAGTGTTATGTCAGTTTTATCACGTTTTCCCAGTTTTGTTTTCTTCAAACATTACGGTGTCATCTCACTTTTTATCATTTTCCTCCATTTATTCAAAAAGGGGGTCCACTTCACAAAACACACCCTAGATAAACCGGCTAGCAATCCCCGGAATCCTGAGATTTAACCTTGGATAAACTAGGGAGCGGTGTTCCCATCCGACCCCATTTTTTCTCGTGGGCATTCCTTGGCTGTATCATGGCTTCCAATCCATATGCTCTATGTAAGGCGGCCAGTTGAACTAGATTAAGAATAGAAGCCATTCTTAACAAACTAATCTTTTTTTTTTAAATTCAAACTTTATGACGAAAAAAAAAGGCATCTAATAAACACCCCTTATGTATCCCCTTTGTCTAGCTGCTGGTTTAAATGGCATTCCTATCTACCTAGTTGTCGATTGTCGAAAACACATCATTTTAGAGCATTCTCAGCCCATTTCCTTAAAATATGTGAGGAGGATTTGTAAATTATATGGTATGGTTATGAGTGGTTGTGAGTAGATGAGAGAGAAAATGTTATAGGGAAAAGTTAAATTTGAGGATTCGCTATTCATATCCTATAATTTTTTAATATTTTTGAAAAGTGGATGTGAGTGGGAGAAAGATAAAAGATAATGATAAAAGTATAAAAAGTATTATTTAATTAAACAGGAGAGAGAAAAAAAGTAATTTGTATTGTAATTGTATGATATATATAGATATAGGGTAGGGAATGCTCTTAGAGCATTCTCAGCCCATTCCCTATAATTTCGTGAGGGGAATTTGTAAATTATATGGTATAGTTATGAGTCGTTGTGAATAGAGGAGAGAGAAAATGTTATAGAAGAAAGTTAAATTTAGGGATTCACTGTTCATACCGTATAATTTTTTAATATTTTCTAAAAGTGATTGTGAGCGGAGGAAAAAGAAAAGATAATGATAAATGTATAAAAAATATTATTTAACTAAACAAGAGAGAGAAAAAACAGTGATTTGTAGTGTAATTATATGATATATATGGATATAGGGTAGGGAATGGGTTGGGAATGTTTTTAGAGCATTCTCATCCCACTCCCTATCTTTAAACCAAAAATTACATTAAAACTTACTTTATTTTATCTCTTCATTTCAATTAAATAATACTTTTTATACCTTTTCTCTTTTCTTCACTTACAACAACTTTCAAAATATATTAAAAAATTATAAAGGATGAACAGTAACTTTTCAAATATACAGAAAAATCACTACTTTTTTTAAAATATGAAAACTCTTCAATCACAACACCCTGAATCACTCTCTAAATTATAAAAACACCCCTTCACATAATTTGAGAAGTTGGATAAGAATGCTCTAACCTAATGACACTGCTTAAAACAATTATTATAGTATTTTTTGATGACCCACATAAATTCAAACAAATTTTGTGCTCTAAATAGTTTATACTTTATATTTATACGCAATAATTCGGAAGAATCAGAATCCTACCCACTAATATTTTGCTATACCACCTACCTTTGAATGATGTGATTCATGTGACTAACCATTTTTATACTTTTATAATAATTTCTCTAACTTTAGAACTCATAAAACAGCATTCTCAATGGATTCCTTAAATTATGTGAGGGGGTTCTTTATTTTTTAGAGATAGTTAAAAATGATTGTGAGAGGAGGAAAGTGAAAATGTTACTGTTCATGGTTAAATTTGGAGAAGCGCTGTTCATCTCTATAATTTTTTAATTTTTTGAAAGTGGTTGTGAGTGAATGAGTGAGAAAAAATAATGATAAAAGTATAAAAAAGTATTATTTAATTGAAAATGAGAGAGAAAAGATAGTATTTTTAGTGTAATTATAGAGATGGAGATGAAGAATTGAATGAGAATGCTCTAATACATATAATACATGGAAGGATTTAAAAAATACGATTAAGCTATAGAATAAATTATTTAAAAGAAGCCTATGAATAAATGATTTTATAAGTTCAATATTACTATGAATACCTGGTGTATTTCACGTCATTTTTACATAATCACGAAAAAAATGTACTTAGTGCTTTTATAAATTGAAATTATATTCTTTAATGGAATTACGAATCTAACAAAAGATAAGATATTTTATTGTGAATGATATAAAAAAAACATCATATATAAAATCAGCTTGAATAAAATACTCTTTTGTATTACACTTTCGAAAAAGATGGATGAAAACTCTATTGATCCGTAGAGATTGAATGAACATGTGAGAACAAAAATTGTTATTGATTTATATTTTATTTTTGTCTTTATCATCTTAGACCTATAAATCGTTTATTGAATTTTATCATGTTCATCTCTTACATTCAAAAGTGTATATAAATTGATTAAATAAAAAAAATATAGAGATGACTTCATTAAAGATATAAATATATTGATTGTATACATAAATACCCGTATATATAAATAGTTTATACTTTAATTATTTGATTAAATGATGGATTGATATGTTTTTATTACACTGGCATAAATATGTTTTCATATTGAGCGGAAAATTTAGGCTAAGAATAACCTTTAAGTGACACGTGTCCTGGTTATTTTCTTTTATTAGAATAATATAGGTAGATGTATACAATATTGATTCTATTTATATATTTACAAGCAATTGCTATCTAAAATTATTTGAGACACTGAAGAGTGTGATGATGTGAATTGAAATAGGCCATTGATAAACAATACGATTATCAAACAAAAACCATATGTATCAATGGAAATCTTCTTAAGTGTATGCGCATACGCATAGTTTGTTCATCATAGATACTACGTGTAAACCGTGGTTAAATGATATAAATTTCATCTAAGTTTTAAGCCGTCCCCAAAATAAGTATCATTTATTCACTTACCAAAGGCTATTAAAGCAAAAGATAGAATGTGGCTCGCATTTAGGGAGGAGCAAATTCGGTACCGGTATCAAAATCGGTACCGATTTCGTACCGTGGTACCGAATCGGTACCAAAATTTTGAGTTTCAGTATAGGTATGGTACATGTATTTCCCGAAATAACTTGCGATTTTCAAGATCGGGATTTTGGGTACAGATAATACGGTACCGATCTTGTCCCTACTCGCATCGGTGACTCATGACATTTGAATCAAAAGCTTGCAATTGGTATTTTTGTTTCTCTCCTATTTTGTAAAAAATGAAACTCAGGTAAGTGCTTTTTTATAAACATATGTATAAAAATAACATATTTCATTTAGCTCATTGATACCTATAATAACTAGTTATTTCGGTTTTCTACTAACGGCTTTAACTATAACCTCAGCTCTATTTATTGGTCTGAGCAAGATACGACTTATTTGAAATGAATTGCACAATTCATAAAAGGAAATCTTTCCATGAACTTCTATGTATTTCAAGTTACTTATCGTGTCAATTACCAATTCTTGGTCATTGAGATTCGTGGTAATTTGGATTAATATTAGGTATAGATATTACCTTTTTTTTCTCCTTTCAAACAAATTGAAATGATTAAAGTTTTTCTTTTTGGAATCGTATTAGGTCTAATTCCTATTACTTTGGCTGGATTATTTGTAACTGCATATTCAAAAAGACGAAATGAAAAGAAAAATTCTAGATTTTAATAGAGGAGATAACGATGTGTAAAACAAGACAGGAATTCTCTACAATGACACTGTAGACCAACGGAATGGATGTAGCGCAGTTTGGTAGCGCGTTTGTTTGAGGTACAAAATGTCACGGGTTCAAATCCTGTCATCCCTACCTATCACTATTCCTTTGAGTAGTGCATTGGAAAACTGATAGTTGAACAAACTGTTACGATAATTTTGTATATTCTTTGCAGGTTTTCACTCTTTGCGAAATATACAAGAGATGATATCACAATCCAAATATAACATGAGCATAAATATTCAAAAACTATATTTCTATATCTTAGCCTAACCTTACACAAGATAAAAATGGTTTGATGTATTTAATCACGTTGCTTGCTATATTTATCAAGAGGTTGCTTAATCTCATGACCACACAAATTAACTCAGAATTGCATGATATAAAAGACAAGAAGTCAAGAACACACTTGTACCATTTCTCAACTACTTATCAAAGTAAGATAACTTACGAACTCTCTTAATTTAAGAAAACGACCAAAATTTATATCTCTACCTCTTTCATATAAGCTTTTGAAATATGGGGTGTACTCTACCCTTCACTTCCCTCCACTTCGATCCCTCCATCCACCTCCTCTGCTATGAGGCGGAGTGTATATGATCGCATAGTCTTACAAGTTACAACGTGATCTTAGATAAGTTATCAGCCTTCTTAAAAAATTAACTGCGCAACATTTTATGTCCATTCGTAACTTTACATATGGATGTATAAAATGGGACATATTCTTTTGAACAAATAAGATTATGCATTAAAATATAAAATAGTATAATATAATATAATATAAAAGAATGATTGTGCATGGGAATATTATTATATATTACATATGGATTACTCTTATCAAAATAATAAAATAAAATGAGGTATGCATGAATATATGATTCCAAACAAATCTTTAGTTTTTTATAACAAAAGCACAAGTATAATCATTAAAGTCACAATCTCCTATATTTTTAGATCTTAGCAAAAACCATTGTTAATTTGTAACAAATATGAAATATACCATTTAAACACTAGCTAATAAGCTTATGTATACTGTATGCACACATATTTATTTGATGAAAGCCTTTTAGGAGTCTCATCTTTAATAATCTACATGAAAACAACATAAGAGTGACCAAGGTTCTTGCTATGCATGCTGACAAAGACAAATGCAATATATATGGTTAAACGGTTTAGGAGCTTCAAGGGCTCTTTGAATAGCTCTAAGAAAACCTCTTGCAGATTGTCAGAAGTAAATTGTGGGAATTTTGTGAAAATGCGTTTTTCTCATCAATATTTTCATGCAACTGTGGTTATATAAATATTAAATATTTCGTTTCGGTTCTATGTTGAGACAGTTTTGCAATGAAGCGTGTTACGTCCAAAAATGAGCTAAGATGAATGAGACATCGATACTTAAAATTGAGTTTTTATATGTGTTAAAAGTTGTTATTTTCCAGTTAGTATGGAAGCTAGAAAGAAAGCAGTTGAAGAGTCAAATTATTAAAACAACTACTGGCATTGACGGCATCCAATGCCATTTATTTTCGTTTTAATTTCAACAACTCTTAGTCTGTCTTCAACCTTTTGGTTACCTTTTCCTTCATCCACTACATAAACCAAGATGAGAACCAATGTGAGTTGGGGGAAATGATGCATAAGAAAATCAACCATCTTAAGATTAAGATACTTTGTATGCTCTCAAGAACACTCAACATATAATTTCGTTCCAGCAATTTTGAATGTACCTTTTCAGGCTCTGTGGTATACTCCGGCAATTCAATTGACTTTAGCTGTTGTACCATGGGGGACAAGCATGTTCTCAGTGTAGGCGCGAAATATGTTTAATGGATCGTGTCAAACGCGGGCCTCGGCTTTCTACTTCTACACCTTTCTTCGTATTTGGTTATTTCAGTTTAATGATTCGTACAACAAGACACGCCTCAAGCACTCGTTGAAGACTACACCAAAGAGTGTTCAAGATTACCCGATTCAAGTGCTTATCAAAGACTATGGTTTGAATTAATGTATATACATATGTTATACGCATTATGTTCGCTTGGATATGTATACGATACATGTACTACAATTTCCCAATTGTGTAAATTGAATATATTTATTAGTGTACGTTAATTTTTTTAATAAATTTGTGACCTATGTCTTACATAAATTATGAAAATCAAATGGATCTTTATTCTAAACTTTCCTATCCTCCTTTTTATTCTTAATAGCCTAATAAACCAAAGAAGATTGTTTTAAAGACGTAACATCTTTACGATATTTGAGTTTACTAAAAAAAATTTTAGAAATGAAAATTCATACTGCTCTCGTGATGTTACTACTGATTTGATTTAGCGTTGTAGTGTTATCATATCGTGTTTTTTGTTTGTGAAATAGGAATGTTGTCATGTCATCGCCAATTTAGGTATGTACATATCATGGTAAAATCAATTTTCGTCCTAAGAACAAACTTTATTGGAAAAATCTCCTAACCATAAAGGTATCCCTAAATCGAATATAGATTATTTTATCATAGAAATGTTGCTCAACACTTTTAATACTATTTCTGTGTGACAAGCAAAGTTGGATGCATGTATATTGAAGATTAAGTCGATCAAGTCAAAGTGAATAGGATCCCACAAACCATTATGGAAACTTTGTTCTAATTATGGATGTTTAGAATATAAAGTTATCATGCCGCATATTTTGCTACACTCCGCGAATATCATATAAATAATTGAATAGCTAGAATTAACAGTATATAAAATAAGTTGTACCGAAGGTTTTTAACGATAAGAAAAAAATTTATATGTTTTTCATAAACAGAAATGAAACAAGGATCAAGTAATATATATTATTAGGGGCGTACGAAATTGCTTATTAAAATTACTTACTAGTTCTTTTTTTTTTTTTTGGAATAAACAAATTTTAATATTGATTATTTAATACAACACATTTCTCTTAAGAAAAACAAACATACCCTGTGTCTTGGGTGGGGAGGGTGGGGTGAAACGTTGAAATTTCAAGCACGTGTGTGAGCATGTCGTATATGCATGTAATTTTAAATATAAAAGTTGAATGACCAATCACTCAATAACCTTTTAAGTTCTCGGATAGTTCACCATCATGAAAATACGTAAGACATTTAGCTGGATTGGTAATCATGTCGTCCTTCCATTTAAACTAGGAAGGTGTCCGCGCGATAAGGCGGGTGTCCGAACGTAAACCCTGCGAATCACATAACAATTAAGAGTGTTCGTGGTTTGATTTAAAACCTTTAAATCTTTTAAACAAGGCATCAGTTTGGTTTCATGGTCGTTTTTTTTACTTTCACTCGATTGTTGGTTTCAAAATTTTCAAACCATAGCTAAAGTTTTAGTTCCCGGCTTATGCTGAAAACCGGTCATATGAAATCAGACCAAACTTAAATGCTGTTTGCATTTTAATCTCTTTTATTATTTAGTATTTGAAAAGTTTTGTTATATATATTAGATATAGTTAAGATATAAATGAACAAATTCTTTTTTAATACAAGTAAATATTACTATTACAACTTTAAATTAACATAATTCCAGTATAATTTTTTATAATCTTCGTTCTTGTTTTAATTTCGTATCCTAGGTATTCCATTAATCTTTACCATTTATGTTGCTAAAAAATTATCATTTTTCCTATTTTGTTATATATAAGAGAGTTGGTAAAGATTTGGTTTCAATTTTCAACGATTCAATTTTGGTTTGGACAACGAAAAATCGATACTAATGGTTGGGCTCACAAGATTAACTTACAAATCATCAAAAACCAGCATCGAGCACCCCTACGTAACTTATTAATTTTTTCAAAATTGAAAAAATTATAACAATATCATACTCAAATTAAAGAGAATAAAATGCTCGATTTTATGGTGCATTTTTTTTACAAAAATATTAGCGTACGAAAAAATTATGGTCGTTTAAAAATCATGGTGGGAAGTTAGTTTAAGTTTAAAATTAAAAACATAATATGGTTAAAGATGAAGGGGGCAAACTTGTAAGTTAGGCGAATTGTGTTTAAAAGACAAGTTTACCCCTTTTTACACATGTACTTTATGCATTAGCATTTGTAAAACTCTTAAAATCAAGTGTCTTAATTTATCATTGTCTCATGTATTATATATAGCATAGGTAGTTAAGATATAAATGAACAAAGTCTTTTTTAATACAAGTAAACATGACTATTAAAATTTTAAATTAACCTAATTTCAGTATGACTTTTTACAATCTTCGTTCTTGTTATAATTTCGCATCCTATGTGCTCCATTAATCTTTTCCATTTATGTTGCTAAAATTATCATTTTTCCTATTTTGTTATATATAAAAGAGTTGGTAATGATTCGATTTCAATTTTCAAAGATTTAACTTTGGTTTGGACGACGGAAAATCAATGTAATGGTTGGGCTCACAAGTTTAACTTACAAACCACCAGAAACCGGCATCGAGCACCCCTACGTAACTTATTAATTTTTTAAAAATTGAAAAAATTATAACAATATCATACTCAAATTAAAAAGAATAAAATGCTCGATTTTATGGTGCAATTTTTTTTACAAAAATACTAGCGTACGAAAATATTATGGTCGTTTAAAAATCGTGGTGGGAAGTTATTTTAAGATTAAAATTAAAAACATAATATGGTTAAAGATGAAGGAGGCAAACTTGTAATTTAGGTGAATTGTGTATAAAAGACAAGTTTACCCCTTTTTACACATTTACTTTATGCATTAGCAATTGTAAAACTCTTAAAATCAAGTGTTTTAATTTACCCTTGTCTCATGTATATATATAGTATAGATAATTTGGTTTTGAATCCTATACCCCTCAGGGCGCGTTCGTTTTACGGAATGGAATGAAATTGGAATTGGAATTTGTATAGGATTAGAATTGGAAGGATTTGGAATTGGAATCTAAACATTCCAATGGGAATTGGAATTTGAAGGAATTGAATGTTGGGTTTTAACAAGATTATCAAAGTCATAAAATCCCAATTTTATGAAAAACGCAACGGAAATAAGTTTTAAATCTTGTTAATTTGATATGTATAAAACCAATTTAACACATGCAAAACCCAAGCCCAGATCCAAATACGAAATACATACTATCAAACACATGCATGTCACTATAAGTCCATGCATGTAAAAGCTACCTTTCAAATCCAAGGAAGAGGAAGGAGATGATGATGATGATGATGATGAAGGCAAGAACTTGAATATGAAGCTCCTCAAGCTAGCATACCCCAAGCTTTCCAACAAACACCACTTATAGCTAGGATTTGGTAACACTTGACAACTCCTCCTTGTTCTTGTTCTCGGTCGTCCAAGAGAAAGAAGGGAGGAAGAAATGTGTAGAGGATTTTCCCTCTAGTGTACTTGTTCTTGTGTTGTGTAAGTTATGTTGTGTTATGAGAGAAAAACCAAAGAAAGAAATATAGTCTTTCAAATATTGCACCACCCAAGGGACCAATGAATACCTTTGCATGCCTCCACTACCAAGTTTATAATAATAAAATAATAGGAAGGAGAAAAGGAGGGGGGCCGGCCGCCCTTTCTCCACCTTGTTCAAATCAAAAAACTATTTTATATCATAAAACTTGTGTTATAAAATTGTTATGTAAACTTTTATAATTAAAAGTTACACAACTTAATAAACATGCAAGGTTAATTATGCTTACATATTGTTATTTAACCAACTTAAATAACACTATGTAATGTTCTCTCATAAAATATAAATCATCCATATGATTTATTTATTACACAAGTACATTGTATTTAGAAACCCTTTCTAAATAACTTAAGTGTTAATATTCATTTGTTATGATCATATCATATATACACAAATATTATTGGTGTTTGTCTAGCTTGTTATTGGGTATGACCCGACTTGGATCATGACATACTAGCCACATCAATTATAATATGTGTCTTGGGCATACCGAGTCCAACAATCTCCCACTTGCACAAGATACATAGAATATTGATGCGAGTAGCAAACACCGCCTAACTACGGTTTACTACCCCTAATACGCATGACGAAGTGCCATTCAATAACATCATCCCCTTCAAGTCCCTTACTTGAAATGATTTAGGTACATCTATCATTTATCCTTTTGCCACAGATGTCATGTCAAATCCAGAGACACAGAGTGATCATTCTCTGTTGATTTAACTTATCAGGCCTTAGACATCTTACTCTCAACGAATAAGAGGGACAAATCCCCTCTTGACTACATACGTCTCTCACAATCACCTTGTACCATACCTGATCTTAGGCTTATGTACTGTCATGTTTCAGAGCAGCGAAGAACTAAGTCAAAGTACAATATTCGGTAAATATCAAGACCCAATATGTATCTCAGGTTGGAGGATACTATGATATCCGTCTTTACTCAAATTTACTTATGATCAATCACAAGGATTTCATGTAGTAACATTTGAGAGCGGGTCAGTCCAATATTTATAACCCATAAATATCTATGAACCTTGGCAGCAACCCTTGCTCTATATTCATATCCCATGAATATCCACCAATCCAAGTTCATAATAGTCTTACCTTCATATTTATTCCCACAAATACGAGTGACTACGAACATTTAGAATAATTAACTTATTCATGGATTTAAACATGCTAAAATGGAATATAACTCAAAATGTTATAATCATAAACCATAATCATATGAATGAGTCAAAATAATAATTGTTCCGATATCCAAATACAAAATTCGATCATATCCAATCACTAGAATATCGAAGTCCTAAGGCATAAGTATGACCCTCATGCTTTGGCCTTTCAAGGAGCTTCGTGAGTGGATCCGTAATGTTTTGATCGGTGTGAACTTTGCGAATACATATCTTTCCCTTTTCAACTTCATCCTTTATGAAGTTGAACCTCCGCTCAATGTGCCTCGTGTTTTGATGTGCACGAGGTTCCTTGATTTGCGCAATCGCACCCTCGTTGTCACAAAAGATCTCTAGAGGGTCCTGAATGGTACAGACTACCCCTAGGTCGGCAATGAATTTTCTAATCCACGCAGCTTCTTGAGCTGCCAATGAGGCGGCGATGTATTCCGATTCCGTGGTGGACAAAGCTACCACATCTTGTTTTGAGCTCTTCCAAAAGACTGCCCCACCATTCATAATGAAAACATATCCCGATTGTGATCTAGAATCATCTCGATCGGTTTGGAAACTCGCATCCGTGTAACCCTTTACAACGAGTTCCTCTTCACCCGAACCGTATATTAGAAACATATCCTTAGTCCTTCTAAGGTATTTCAATATACTCTTGACCGCCATCCAATGGCTACTTCCCGGATTATGTTGGAATCTACTTGTCATGCTTAAAGCGCATGACACATCTGGTCTAGTGCATACCATTGCATACATGATGGATCCAATAGCCGATGCGTATGGGATTCCATTCATTTTCTCTTGCTCCTCCTTTAAGCTTGGACATTGAGACCTACTCAATATCGTTCCTCTTTGAATAGGTACCAAACCTTTCTTAGAGTTCTCCATCTTGAACCTCTTCAAGATTTTGTCAATGTATGCACTTTGGTTTAAACCTATTAACCGCCTTGATCTATCCCTATAGATCTTTATTCCCAAAATATAGGCGGCTTCACCAAGATCCTTGATTGAAAAACAGCTTCCAAGCCATGCTTTTACACCCTCCATGGTTGGAATGTCATTCCCAAATAGTAGCATGTCATCAACATACAACACTAAGAAGGTAATAATGCTCCCACTAGCTTTCTTATACACACAAGCTTCATCACCATTCTTGATGAACCCAAATTTCTTAACTTCTTCATCAAATCGGTGATTCCAACTTCTAGATGCTTGTTTCAATCCATATATTGATTTCTTTAACTTGCATACCTTGTTAGGATGTTGAGGATCGTTAAAACCTTCGGGTTGAACTATATAGACATCTTCCTCAAGATGCCCATTTAGAAAGGCGGTTTTGACATCCATTTGTCATATCTCATAGTCATAAGATGCGGCTATGGCAAACAATATCCTAATAGACTTTAGCATTGCTACGGGAGAAAAAGTTTCATCATAGTCAACCCCTTGAGTTTGAGTGAAACCTTTTGCTATAAGTCTTGCTTTATAAATATCCAAGTTTCCATGCATATCGGTTTTCTTCTTGAAAACCCACTTACTTCCAACCGGTTTGGAATTAAGAGGTGGTACAACCAAATCCCATACTTGGTTGTCATGCATGGATTGCATCTCAACGTTCATGGCTTCAAGCCATTTGTCACAATCGGATTGTGATATTGCATCATGGTATGTGGTGGGTTCATCCGAATCTACCACATAACACCCATCCATGAAAAATCCATATCTTTCGGGTGGATGACTAATTCTACCGGATTTGCGAACGTTTTGTGTGTCTTGATCAACCATTTGATCATTCTCACCAACCTCTTGTTGATTGCTAGTATCAACCAAACGTGTATCGGCTTGTGGTTCTCGATCCTCCTCGAGTTCCACCCTTATACTAGTACCTTCCATAAGGAACTTAGTTTCCACGAACTCGGCCTTTCGAGCAACAAACACCTTTTGCTCGGTTGGGTTGTAGAAATAATATCCCATAGGATATCCTACAAAGATACACTTAGTGGATCGACTTTCAAGTTTGTTTTGGGTGTTGTTCTTGACATAAGCCTCACAACCCCATACCTTTAAATATGACAACGATGGAACCCTTCCATTTCATATTTCATAAGGTGTTTTGTCCACTTTCTTGGTTGGGGCCATATTTAGAATACGGGTCGCGGAGAGCAAAGCGAAACCCCAAAATGATAGAGGCAATGTGCTTTTAGCCATCATAGATCGAACCATATCCAATAGAGTTCGATTCCTCCTTTCGGACACACCATTTTGTTGTGGTGTTCCGGGTGGAGTAAGTTGTGAGATGATCCCACAACTCCTAAGATGATCTCGGAAAGCATCACTTAGGTATTCACCTCCTCTGTCCGAACGAAGTACTTTGATGGTTTTATCGAGTTGATTTTGTACTTCATTTTGGAAGACTTTGAACATTTCAAAGGCTTCATCTTTGTGTCTTAACAAGTACACATACCCATAACGACTATAATCGTCGATAAAGGTAATGAAGTATCTTTCACCATTCCTTGTCATTGTCTTAAAAGGACCACATACATCCGAATGTATGATTCCCAATAAGTCTTTTGCCCCTTCATTTGTTCCACTAAAGGGGTCCTCGGTCATCTTTCCAAGTAAACAAGACTCACACTTATCAAATGAATCATCTTCACTTGATTCCAACAGACCATTCTTTTGAAGTGTATGTATGCGATCTTTGTTTATATGACCAAGGCGACAATGCCAAAGATAAGTCTTACTCAAATCCATTTTGAGTTTCTTGATGCTTGATTGGTACAACATGTTACCAAAGGATGTGTTATCATGAACTAATTCATAAATGCCATTAGACGGCATTGCTTTAAAAAAAAGACATTATTCATGAAAACACAAATACCATTGTCCACAAATTTAAAATCATACCCATATTGTCTTAACAAAGAAATGGAGATAATGTTCCTAGTCACACTAGGAGCATACAAAATATCTTTCAAAATAACTTCCAAACTATTTGGAAGCTTTAATGTGTAGTCTCCTCTGGCTTCGACAACAACCTTTGCTCCGTTGCTCATGAAGAGACTAATATCTCCTTTCTTAAATCCTTCATTTCCCTTGAACCCCTGCAATAAATTACAAATATGAGTTCCACATCTGGTATCCAATACCCATGTGTTAGAGGAAATAAGATTAAGATCAATGTGAATCATGAAAGTTGTACCCGAGGTTTGCCCCGCATCCTTCTTAGCCTTCAACTCTTTGAGATGGATTGGACAATTCCTCATCCATGCCCAATCTCCCCACATCCAAAGCACGGATCCTCCAAGCTAACCTTTAGCTTCTTTGGTTTTGGTGGTTCCACTTTTCCTTTTCCCTTGAACTTTCCCATGTGTTGTCCTTTGCCTTTGGCAACCTTTGCCTTGGGTTCCGGGTGATGCCTTTTCTTATTGCCTCCCTCATTGATTGTGAGAACGGGTAAAACCTTTTTACCCATTCCCATCTCGGCCGTTTTGAGCATTGCGTGAAGCTCACCAATGTTCTTGTCCCACCCATTCATGTTATAATTCATAACAAATGTCACAAACCTCTTTGTTAGCCCATTTAGGATCAAATCCGTGGCTAACTCCTTTGAGACGGGACAATTAAGGCGCTCGAGACGATTAATGTGGCTTTTCATCTTAAGCACATAAGATGAGACCGATTGGGTTTCTTCCATTTGACATGCATGAAGCGCTCGAACCGTTTCGAAGCGTTCCACCCTAGCTTGTGTAAGGAACATTTCCTTAAGTTGGGTGATCATGTCGTATGCCCCATGAAGTTCAAAATCCTTTTGAATCTCGAGAATCATAGTTCCCAACATGAGGCAAGAAACTTGCACTGAATCCTCATTGTGCTTAACCCAATCGTTATGGTCTTGGACATCGTCAACACTAGGTTCATCGGGAATAGGATCCTCTAATACGTAGTATTTCTTTTCTTGCTTGAGAACGATTCTCAAGTTTCGATACCAATTCATAAAGTTGGTATAGTTTAGACGATCCTTATCGGGAATAGAACTTAGTGATAGGTTGTTTACAGGTGGAATAATAACGTCAGGTGGATTGTTGATTGCGGCCATCTACAAACATAACAAAGCTCAATTTTAATATTTTCGATATCAATTATTTTAATCTTAAATACCCTTTATGTCTCCAAGACAATTAATGATTAAAATCTAGAACCCAACGTTACATTCAAATAGTAGTTATGTGACCTTAATCCTACTATTTAAATTGACAAGGTAGTCAACGTTTGACGATTGCAACCCTTTGCAACTTCTAGTTTTATTGGATCGGTTAAACATCTTTTGTTTAGTCGGCATGTTTAATCCCATCTACACCATTGTACGCCATGCTTAGGTGACCTTATTCAAATGGTTTCCAATTTAAGTCGTCCTACTTACACACACGTGTGAGTTTACACATACAAGTGGTTAGGTGACGACCTTTATCGCACAAATATGGCAAACCCACCTCAAACTCACAAGTTTCCTCTAATGCGGTTAGGTGACCTTTATCCCACACCAAGTTCCCAAGTGATTCGAGTGTCGTATAAAATGATGGTGTTCAACTTATTTTATAAAAGGGATTTTAGTTTTCAAAATTCTAGATTGGAAAACCTTTTATGTACCTTTCATTTGCATGCATTCAAATGTATAGTACTAAGTTGAAAAACCCATTTTTCAAAGTTCCTATTAATAAAACTCATTTTATTATGAAATCATTAGCCCTTAATAAAACCTATTTTTATTACCTAATAATTTCTAAGGAACCAATTTTATGCTAGTTGTTGATTTTAAGTTGTTAACAATCCAAATTGTAATAACACAAACAAAAGTAAATCAACCACACAAGCATAAAACATACACAACCACAAGTTCATAACCATAGCCTCCTAATGTTGATCACACTTGTTGACCGAAGACAAGTGTGTCAAAAAGTCTCTCCTAAGGGACTCAAAAGGACATGTGCTTGTGTCGGTGAATCCCACTTGATCCTGTATCCAAATGCTCCAAGTGCTCACCCCCATGTTGTGGTCTCCATGATTTTATTTGGGCTCTCTTCTTGCATCTTCTTTTACAAAACATATCCTAATATATTTTTCTAGTAAAAGAAATGCTCCTAATCTACTTATTATTACAAACCAATTGAAAGAATAAATAGATTACAAACCCAAATAAATATTACAACTATATTGAATGAACAAACAACCACTTTGAATGAACAAACAATCAACACAAACATTCAACCAAACACAAGGCCATGGCTAGGTTATGAACATCTATTACATATCCATATATGCAATAATACAAGACCCAAAATGGTTCCCCTTTACCCCTTGAAACTTTCAACCAAACTTGACAAAACCGAAAGTTCCGGGTTTTGTCCAAACAACACAATTAATCATCCAAATGACTTAGTTTTTCAAGATTACCACATGCATGTAAAGTATAACCTTGAAAAACCATGGGGTAACCAAAACCCCTAAAATTTTCGGCCATATGGTAAAACCCCACCATAAACCCGAAAATTTTTGGGTCTAATGAAGCATGCATTCGTATAAGCGGCTCTTGATGCCATTGTTGGGTTTTAACAAGATTATCAAAGTCATAAAATCCCAATTTTATGAAAAACACAGCGGAAATAAGTTTTAAATCTTGTTAATTTAATATGTATAAAACTAATTTAACATATGCAAAACCCAAGCCCGGATCCAAATACGAAATACATACTATCAAACACATGCATGTCACTATAAGTCCATGCATGTAAAAGCAACCTTTCAATTCCAAGGAAGAGGAAGAAAATGATGATGAAGAAGAAGGCAAGAACTTGAATATGAAGCTCCTCAAGCTAGCATACCCCAAGCTTTCCAACAAACGCCACTTGTAGCTAGGATTTTGGTAACACTTGACAACTCCTCCTTGTTCTTGTTCTCGGCCGTCCAAGAGAAAGAAGAGAGGAAGAAATGTGTAGAGGATTTTTCCTCTAGTGTACTTGTTCTTGTGTTGTGTAAGTTATGTTGTGTTATGAGAGAAAAAACAAAGAAAGAAAGATATAGTCTTTCAAATATGGCACCACCCAGGGGACCAATGAACACATTTGCATGCCTCCACTACCAAGTTTATAATAATAAAATAATAGGAAGGAGAAAAGGAGGGGGCGGCCGCCCTTTCTCCACCTTGTTCAACTCCAAAAACTATTTTATATCATAAAACTTATGTTATAAAATTGTTATGTAAACTTTTATAATTAAAAGTCACACAACTTAATAAACATGCAAGGTTAATTATGCTTACATATTGTTATTTAACCAACTTAAATAACACTGTGTAATTTTCTCTCATAAAATATAAATCATCCATATGATTTATTTATTACACAAGTACATTGTATTTAGAAACCCTTTCTAAATAACTTAAGTGTTAATATTCATTTGTTATGATCATATCATATATACACAAATATTATTGGTGTTTGTCTAGCTTGTTATTGGGTATGACCCGACTTGGATCATGACATACTAGCCACATTAATTATAATATGTGTCTTGGGCATACCGAGTCCAACATTGAAATCCCATTCGATTCTTGATGTGTTCGTTTGACAAAGGAATTGGAATCGTTTTTTTTTTTAACGAGAACAACGGCGGAAATATTTTAAACCCCTCAAAAAGATATTCAAAAATAATAATAATAAATTCATAACTCAAAATATAAATCAAAAACAAAAAAAATTAAAAAACTAAAATGTTTCCGCCGTTGTTCTCGTTAAAAAAATCCCTTGAAATCCCTTGATTTAATGGAAGGATTTAAAATCACTTGAAAAGATTTAATGGAATTTGAAGGAATTGAATTTCAATTCCAATTCCAATTCCTTAACAACCGAACACACCATTTTAGATTCCAATGAATTAGATTCCAATTCCAACGAAACGAACACTCTATGTCATGGGATTTTAATTTCAATTCCTTTGAATTCCCACGAATTATGTGAAACGAACGCACCCTCACTTTATTTATACGTTGAGTTGGTGACTCGAAGACTATATTACCTATGCATTCTCTATTGTATGTATTGTTGAATTATATTTTATGCATTAAATTTTGTATTACTTTAAATTTAGGAGGTCCAACTCATATATATTTTACATGTAGTATTGATAAAATGTTTAGCCCGTGTAATACATAGGCCTGTAGGCCGTAACCTAGTTCAAATTATTATTGTAGGCTTAAATAATAATAATAATAATAATAATAATAATAATATAGATGTATTCATTTTAGTTAACAGACACATTCACATAAAATAACAATGATGACAAAGCTACCAATCTAGTATCTGATACGTATAAAATAGAAGGTTGGTGCTGCAAGGCATCCCAGTGGGCCAAGTGATGGTCCGATGATGTTCGTTTTTATTTGTACATATTTATTTGGGTTAACGTATTTGTTTTACTCGTTTATTTTAGGAACTTTGTTACTTCATACATGTTTATTGTGTTTCAGGTCACAGGTACTTAACGCGCTTAATTTGGACGTGTATGAGCATGGAATGAAGACCCGGGATGTCCAGCACGCTTACCGAGGCAGTTAAACGTTGAAGGTGGGGCATCGTGCTACGCGATGCCCTGTAAGTTCCTGCGTTGACTTTGGTCCATCGTGTAGCGCGATGGACCAGGAGAGGAGGCCATCGCGCTACGCGATGGTCCCCAGAATCGTGAAAGTTAGGGTTTGTTTTATATTACGTTCTTGACGACCCTAGACGCCATTCTTCACCTTCCAGGCGATTTCCAGAGCAGAAGAGCAAGTCCCGATCATCCCCAATCATCTCTAAGTGTCCTACATGGACTACCAGATCATAACCAAGGCCCGATAGATGCTGATGCGCGGCTAGTTTCTTCGAGTCATACCCGGGATATAGAATATTGTATCTTTCAGTTTTTCTCATGTATTTAGAATGAATTGATTGTAATGATCTTTGATTAATCTATGAGTATTGATGTTTAGTATTGCTGTGCATTCAGTCGGTTTAGGTTTTTGTCAATCAGAACGATTAGTTTGCCGGTTGCTATAATAATTGCTCGTAGGATTGTTTTGACTAGTTGAATGTGATGAAGCATATGCTTTCCCTTAGTTGAGTCACACTGGCAGGGACTGTTTGATAACCAGTGCTGTGTGTTAGTAAGCGTTGATGCCTAAGGTTTGTCTAGTTAATCAATCGGTGTTAATCAGTGATTGTTAATATGTTAAGTTGCATGAGTTTGCTGTTAGGTTAATTACTTGGATTCCCGGGGGTGATTTGTCTTTGTTAATTGATTGAACACGTGATTACTTGCTTGCTTGTTACAACATATAAACCATTTGCTAGTGTGATCAGCACTTTAATTGAATTACTTCATAAGTTTAGAAATTGATTTCATTTAACACTAACCACATACTCCTGGTGGATACGATACCTGACTTACCCTAGCTACTTAGGTTAATTAGGTTTTTGCATGACTCAAACGACAGTCATCATCCGACATTGGGTCACATCAACGTAATGGTTTTTTTTAGTTCAGAAACCATAAAGAATGCAATTGAAACCGACTGAATTCATGTCAACTCACTGTCACAACGCTCAGGTTTTATTGACTCACCGCCGCAACGCTAGGTTTTACTGACCTTTTTGTTATAGTTCCAGCACCACAACGAACGTAATCGAGGCCGACCAAATTCGCGTTGACTCACTGCTGCAATGCCTAAGACCGACGTTGCTTGGGTTTTACCGACCTTTTTGTTTTAGTTTCGGTACCGAGCGAACGTAACTGAGACTGACCAAGTTGACGTCGACTCACCGCTGCAGCGCCCATGTTCTAAATATTAACGGTTTATTCCAAATGTTTGATGCATATATTATATGACCGTCTCAAGAAACATTTTAGTAGTAATGTGTCTTTTCTCTATACATAGACTTAAGTCATTGAAATATGTGGTTAATATGCGTGAGTTAAGAATATATTATGAGTCGTTCTATAAAATAAAAATAAAATAGCTAATACATAAAATCCATATATTGTATTAAATATCATTCTATGTTTTTGTTTGTCATCGCATATACTACAACAAACTTGATTATCTGAAAATAAGTTGTGAGTATGAACCACGCCAAGTACACACATATCCAACCGTTTTGAAAATGTTGCAGGGTACATCACATGCTAGAATTACCCAATCACCCATTTCTTCACAATAATGTTAGCCTAAAATATTTTCAATCATTTTGGACCTTGGCTTCCAATACTGTAACAAATGTGACGGAAACCGATCGAATATGCATAGACTCGCCGTCTCAACGCTTGGGATTGACAAAGGTCGGGTTTTACCAACGCTCGAGATTTATCGACAGACGCCACCCATTGGCCCACCTCAATTTTTTAACTTTTTTTCTTTGAACTTTGGTTTAGGTCCGGTAAAAAACACACGTAGGACCGAATTCGCGTCGAACCGAATTCACATCACCCACCTTGGTTTGATTAACCGATCTATTAAGAGTGTTTATCGGAATACAAAACCAAATTCGATGAAGACAAGATTGATCTCGATGGTGAAGAAGAATTTTGTTTGTTCAATATTCTTAGCGGAGTTATGGAGATGAGGGGTTGTGTTAATTTGGTGGTTACACGGCGGCGTAACTTTTGCTGGAGGTGATGGCCCGGTGATTGAAACATGTGGTACAACGGTTGTTCATAGCGGACAAGTTACAACCAAGTAATAAAGGTGGGCCCTCACATGGAGTGATAAAGGGTAGGCAAAGTGAGAATAGTGAAGCCATAGTAAAACCACTTGACAATAAAACCTCTCATGGTGGTGACTTTCTTTTAGATGATGGAGTTACTACATGTTATGCATGGGATGCGAAAATGTTGAACAAGGGTTTATGTTCAAACTTTGTTAATGGTCATATTGATCAAGAAAATAGTTTCCCCAATGCTCCCTTGGGTACAAGTCAAGAGTGGCCAGTGAAATCGAACTGTTTAGCTGGGTCATGATAATAATAAATGAGAAGCGGGTGTTGTTCTGTTCGACCCGAAGTATAGATTGAACTGGAATAAATAAGATGCATGCTAATTAAATTGTAATTGGATTGAAGCTAAATAACAAAACTTAAAGACCATTTATTTCTTCAAGATTCCAAAAGAACCCTTTTTAAGGTTTGATTTATAGGTGAATTGGTGAGAGTATGGAAGACGCTCGAAAAGGACAATCAATGATCAATAGTTTTTCTTGTATTAAGTTGTTTTTTCTTATTTTTTGAAAGGTGAATTTTTATCATTTAGAAGACTTGAATCCAATACCTTCTAATCATTTGTTTTTGTCAACTGGCCACCAACCCTGTTGCCATCAAGTTGTTTATTTGCTGAAATAGTTTTAACGTGACTATATTTTTATTTTTTAGTGTGTAATTTAGTTTTTTAATGGTTTAAAACCGGATGTCATGTCACACTCTTTTGGGCTTTGAAGTCCAATGGATCGTTTGGGCTGGTATTTCTGATCTGGTTCAATTTTGATTTCAAAATATGTATTAATTTATCGAAACAATTTAGTTTAACATAGAAAGAAACGTCATCCAACAATTGAATCAAAAAATATTTAATAGCTTATACTATAGCTATATAGGAAAATTGGATATAAATAATCCATATAGAAAAATTGGATATAAATAATCCAAACTATTGACATCCGGCAACAATAACCTTAACTAACAATGAAATCGGTCAAAGCGAAACAAACGAGGCATAATTCATCTTTGTTCATTACGTTTTAATCAAATAAATGGACGGTTCTTGGACGCGTAACCAAACAAAATTTCTTGTTCGCCCATTAAAGAAATGATTTTTTGTGTGTTTGTTCGTTAAATGAACATAAACTAGCAAAGGAGCACATATTAAATAAAAAGTAGCATTTTTATTCCTAAAGGTGGATATCATTATACGGATCTTATGACATAATGGAAATTGATATCAGATGTAGGGGCTTCAAAGCTTGACTAAGAGAAAGTGGAAAGAAAAGGGGCGACTTTGTTAGTGGTCATGTAGTCACATTTGTGTCATTGTACCATAGCATAGAGGCTGTATTATTCAATGATACCAACTCACACGACTCGTATAAATATTATGGCGTGCAAAGGCGGACCCAATGTTTTAGCATGAGGATTGTCTGCACCCCTTGGATTTTATTTTTTTTAGTATTTATACGTTGAAATTCCAACCGTATCCCAAGAAAATTGACACTGACCCCGAAGAAAAGTTTTTCTAAACCCTCTGATGGCGCATATGATATATCAGTCTAACATGTTACATGACCTTGTATGACTATTTTCTTCATGTCATGTTGTCTTTTTGCCCATACGACCCATAGGATATGCTAGTGTTTTAGCACGGGTGTGCCACTTTTGTTATTTTAGTCAATATTAGTTTTTATTTTTAAAAGAAGATAGCTGCTAATCCAATAATTTTTTTTATAGACAATCAGAGTGCTTAGCCAAAATTTTATGGTAGACGATTGGAATTTTTAGGTAAAAGGAATACAAAAAAAACTTTATGTTGTGCACCGCTGATCGTACAAGTAAATCATTCATATTATTTATCCAATTCTGTTTATTAATGTGGTCTGACTAATGACAAGCTATTGAGACATTATATAGGTTATTATTTAAATATGTAATAGTTTTGTTTGTATAAAATAGGACAAATGAAAAACATGCTGTTACAAAGAAGCAAATTTAACATATTTTTATCAGACTTATGATAACCGTAATTTTAATAATTTATCATACTTATGTAAATAGTTGTATATCCAAAATTCCAAATATAGAATAACAAGTTGCCATTCACCTCCTGGAGTTGTGGTTCAAATGTTCAATAGTATTAGATGATAGTTAAAACTTAAGATTTTATGATAGTTAAAACTTAAAAGATTCTATGGTCTCAAATTTAAAACTTTACTTAATATCTTTCAATTTTATGATGTTATCGAGCAAGTCTGGTGTCATAAGATTAAATTCAGGCGCTCATTGAAAAACAATAATAACAACACGTTGCTACAATTGTCAACTAGAAATTATGACACTTGGTGCATACTTTGAATGAAGGGAACATTTATGACTATCGCTCACTCTCATAAAAACTTCTTTCAGTCCCGAAAATATTATATCATTTTAATCTACATACATATATTTTTAACTAACATAAAATTTATATATTTTATAAGGTTTAAACCACCCACAACCTTCTATTAATATTCATTGATGGTACATTGCTTTTTGGTTGCTGGAAAAGTTCCCACACGAAGATGCATTAGGGCTTTATTTATGTTGGATAATAGTGGGATGTTAAAATGATATTTAGATGCTATGTATTTTGCTGGTAGTTCTGAAGCCAGTTTGTTGCTGGGTTCGGTATTGTAATTGTTGGTTTCTAAAGAAAAGTGTATTTGGTTAATAAAAAAATAATGCCAATGCCCTACTATATTTTATGCAAAGATAGTTATCTTATTACTTACTCAAATTTCAAGTTGAATTTACTAATCCGGTATATTTTCCATGTTTATAGGAGTGCATCTATGTTTCTGTATTACGAATATGATATTTTTTGGACATTTCTGATAATATCAAGTCTTATTCCTATTTTGGTATTTTTCATTTTGAGAGATGCATTAGGGCTTCACTTATGTTGGATAATAGTGGGAGGTTAAAATAATATTTTGATGCTATGTACTTTGCTAGTAGTTCTGAAGCCAGCTCGTTATTGGGCTTGGTAGTTGGTATTGTAATTGTTGGTTTCTAAAGAAAAGTCTATTTGGTTAATAAAAAAATAATGCCAATTCCCTACTATATTTTATGTAAAGGTAGTTATCTTATTACTTACTCAAATTTACAAGTTACAAACTACAAAAAGGGTGCAAAAGAGTTGGTGAGCCTGATCAAGCGGACTTGTTTTGATGTGAAATTTAAATGTCCGTCGCAAAGCGCGGGCTCTCATACTAGTTATAAAAGTAATATGATTAAAAATTAGAGAATACCAATATAATTATCAAAGTATTTTAATTTAATTTAACTTGCTTTAGAAACAAATAAATGCCAACTGAAAATCTTATAATTAAATATTTATTCAAACTAACCATAAATTTGCATAAATTCATGTTGGTGCATTTTTTTTTTTTGGATATATAGACACGACAACTTCGCCTGGCATGTTCAGGCGAAGTTGTCCCTAACTTCGTTTAACCTTATATCTTCGCCTAAACCCTAAAATTTAAGCGACAACTTCGCCTGAACCCTAAAATTTAACTTCCCCTATGGCAGAAGTTGTTACAACTTCGCCTATGGCGAAGTTGTCCTAACTTCGTACATCGTTTCCGCTGATCAGAATTGCATAGCGACGGTCACAAAATGCACCAACAGACTCCCCTTTGACCGTTGCTCTCAATTCTAACAAACACAAAAGATCATCTGTTACAAAACATGCACCAACAATTCAAAACAAAAACTTCTTCATCACCTAAACCTCTTTTCTCTTTAGGAAATCGAAGACTTCACATTTATAATACTTGACTTAGAAAAATTATACGGGACCTAGTTCCAATTACTTAATACTCGGGTTTCCAATCACCCTTCAAATCTCACGAAATCAAAACCAAAATATTTGATTTGCTAAACAATGTGTAGTTTATAATTAATAGTAAAATAAATCTCAATTGATTCTTCTCCCAAGTTAGGTGGAGGAATAAAAGTGTTTTGGTTTTCTTTGGGTAAAGAATAGGGGGAAAATACACGGGCTTACATGGGATGATTGGTGTCGATTCCAAGTGTAATTGTTTTTTGGATGGGCTTGGTGTGGGTGTTGGATGCTTCTTTGTTCTTTCTTTGGTGTTCCTCTTTTGTATTTTGATGTTTCTAGCATCTTGCTTGTTTTTTTATATATATTTTTTTCTTGCTCGTTAAAAAAAAAACTCATGATCATATGAATTACAATATTGATTGTTTTCAGAGTTATAATAAAAAGTTAAAACAAGTAAAAGTTAATTAGACGCTACTTATAAGGTATATATGCGTGAACCATTGGATGGACAAAAGTGAAATTGCACTAATTTTGACGTTATTTTACTTATCTCATGAAAATAACGTTAAAAGTGGCGGAAGGTTAATCAGGCATCATATGTTGGTGTTGATAGTCAAAAGACAAAGGTACATGCAGCAATCGGGCGGGGTCCCGATGGTTGAGTGTTATGTGCCTTAGTTGTAACATCTCGGATTTTTCGAACTTGTATTCGTTTACACATGACCCGGTCCGGGACATTTTCGGATCTTTATTAGTAAACAAATTAAACAATTTTAAGTATTTAAGATTCAAATTTACATTTTATACCCTTTAGCAATTTTCTATAGTTTAGGGACCATTATTGCCAAAAATTAAAATCTCTCCTCTCCAACCCCGGAGCGCCGCACGACGGGATACCCATGGTGTGGCCGCGCAGCGCGGTGGGACACCTGATCAGTTCGTTTCGTCTTTAATCATTTGCTAGTTCGTTTTTGGCTCGAAATCGTTTATTTTAGGACATAATCGAGTGCATTAAGCCTCAAGAAAACTAATATAACTAAAATACATGTCCATATACTTAATCCCTTGTACAAGAATGAAATCTACTGATTATATTATTGATTCGATCATTAAAACTCGATTTGGTTTTCTAAACGAGTAAAAAGCCCATATTTAGTTCGTTTTAATGAATCCTATATAAACATATCATTATTTCTCTGCCACAAATCATCCCTAAAACCTAGAGGAGCCTTCTCAGTCGTCACCTCCTCTGACCATCGCATTCTCCTTCGGTTCTTGATGTTTTACTTGAAGATACGAGCCTTGAAGTTTGACTTTATTTATGCACCAACCTTTGACTTCCGCTTCTCATCAATCCTTTCACTTTCCGGGTAAGTTATAAACATAGGAATCGTTCATACATATTCCCTAGTCAATAACCTTCAATCAATTTCAGTGGTTGAAGGGTGTTGACAGGTCAATTCGCTTAAAACTTGTTAAAGGGCAAAACAGTCAACAAGTTTGACTTTACATTTTCTCATGCTTCTGGTCGAATTCAATGTTCGGTCCAGAAGACTTTTATTCTCGTAACGAAATTTTAAGGCTATTGACCAAAACCCGACTTCTAACTCGCTGTTTGGCTGTTTGGATTCTGGTCAGTACCAACTCGCTTAAATCTTAAAACAAACATAACTTGAGTTCTAAACAGTGTTTTGAAACCCGGACTGGACCGGCCGGTCGGACCGGGACCCGCTATGCATACCAGTTCGGGTTGCACCATTTAGCCCGTTTTCTAAAAACCCGGCCGGTCTAGACGGTTTGCGGTCGGACCGGACCCGGTGACCCGCCGGTTAAACCGGTAAACACATTTTTTCTTTTCTTTTTTTTTTTTAATCAAAATCCATCTAAAATCTAACCCTAGACTATTATATCTCCTATATTCACTGCCTACCTTGGGTCGGATTCCGGGCGACCAAGGTTCTGTGTTGATAACGGCATATACCAACCGTATTTTTGTGGCTTGACCGTTAAACGCTGACAGTAAGAGTCGCTGCATAGAAGAAAGATAGTTATAAAGAACTTGAACGGAAAATAGATTCCGGAAACGGTGGTCGCCGGCAGTGCGCCCCTGAGTGTGTGGCTGCTGGTTTGCTAATGTTGTAAAGAAAGAAAGAGAAGAAAGAATGCATATGGTATGTTAAGCAAGGGATATAGGACTTTCATTTAGTTAAGTTGGGCTTTAATAGTAAAGCCCAAATCAAAGCTTAAGGGTGTAAACTTACAAATGTCGTTTAAAAAAATTATTAGCATACATTCTTAATTTTTATACACTATATATGCATAATTATATATAAATATATATTTTAATTATTTATGACATCATCCGGGTCAAACACCGGTCCGCCCTCCCGGGTCGGTCCGACCTTTGACCCAGTAAGGCGTCCGGGTCGACGTCCGGGCCGGGTCTGAAAACATTGGTTCTAAACGTCCGTTTAATTGATTCTAGTGGCCACGAGTTCGTTTTTATTTATATTATCATATCCTAAAATCTCAGATTCTGAATTATATATATCGTTTGACATGTAGTGGACGACTCGCTTATTCGTTAGCTCGTTTAATCGCATTTATTAATCGCCTAAGGTGAGTTTTATCATTCCCCTACTTTACCAATTTTTCTAAAACATTTTGGGGACATATGCGTACCTATCCCAATTTCATACTATATATATATACATATATATATATATACATATATACATATATATATATGTATATATATATATATTCAAACAAATGCATACGTGTAATTGTGAGTGACTTAATCAAACGTACGTGCTACTTGCTTACTTGTGTTACTCTTCATTCATTCGTATATTGGGATTACTATTCATTCATTCGTATAGTGGGTGTTCCTGCTAGTGACCAACGCCCGATTCACTTGGCAACGGTCTACATACTTGTTTATGGTTTGATTATATTTACCACACTTATCACGTTATGCTTATTTATATTGTTATGTCAAAATTGGTGATATTCTCACTCAACTTTATGTTGACAAACTCCATTTTATACGCATATGCAGGTTGCTTGTTTTGAAAATTGAAGTTTGGATACGTAGACAAGACCTTATGATATAATCAAGATAAGCATTATTTGAGCTTATATTCATATTTGTAAATTGTTTGTTATAACTGAATAAAATAATTAATCAGATATTGTCACATTTTATATATGATAGTATCTTCGAGCTGTGAGCAATCAGATCACGCCCCGACATTTCCGCCTTAGGTTGGGGTGTGACATTAGTCTAAGACTTGATGCAAAACTACTATCAAGCCGAGGGTCTCACCAGAATCAGCCTCTTTATTCCTACGGGGTAGAGGTAAGGCTGTCTACATCTTACCCTCCTCAGACTCTACCATAGCTTTGCTATTGGTGGGATATTCTGAGTACGATGATGATGATGTGATCCGACACCAAACGCAACTCGTGCTAATAACGTGTTGCGTAACATGCCTAATGGCCATAAATTGGATGCGGCTCAATGGTAGAGCGCTCACTTTACTAGTGAGAGGTATGAGGTTCAAACCTCACTATCACCAATTTATATGGGAGATATGAGGGATGACCCTGGCTTGCCAGGGTTCGAGTCCTGATCTCATCTGGTTTTACCGGCTCCTCGCTGTCATGCCGTTTGGCGGGCGTGAGGGTCGGGTTTTATCCGGGGAATCCCTCAATAGTTGGAACGCTAGGGGCTCCGTCCGTCCGTACTCGTGGCCAGCTCGGGCTACCTTTAGCCATTGGGGGCCGCGTACGGAGTACCCGGCGTTACTTAGTTGGTCGTTCCAAAAAAAAAGCCTAATGGCCAGTGGCGGAGCCAGAAAACTTTTTCTATGGGTTCGGCATTTTTCGGTGCTCAGTTTTTTTCCGGCTTCAAACTTTTTTAGGCTCAAATGGGTCGGGTCGATCATTCGGCGAGATAAATAAACTGCAACATCATGATAATAATAAATGTAAATCATCAACATTCATTAAAATACAAAGCCATATTTAATAAAAAAAATACATATTATAATTGTTCCCTGCGTATTTTCGTGTTTTGAAAATGATTCGTAACATCTTCAATCGTGACTTTAAAAAAAACTCATTTTTAATAGAGCAAATGCAAGCATCCACATACTCGTCACCCATCTGATTACGCAAAATCAAGAATAGATCCATCATGAGGTCTGGATCGATTGAAGTCTTGAAGCAAATAATGAAAGAGTCGGTCGACCGTCGTTGTTTTCGTCTGGTTGATGTCCAGTAGGTAAGACAATGGCTAAAGCCTTGAGGTGAACTGACGAAGGCGATGAGGCGATGGTCGTCTGTTCTATAGAAACACAATTTATCGGTAGCTGAGGCGATGGATGTTATTTTTGTTCTTTTATTTAATTTTCACTTAGGTATTATCTTTAAAACTGTTAATTGGGCTTGGCTTATTGAATAATTCTACGAATAATTTTGACCCTTTTTATAATATATATATATATATATATATATATGTATGTATGTATATATATATGGGTTACTATTGGCTTATTTATAATGTCTGTTAGTAATTTTTAAAGTTTTCATATTTTACAAAAAAATATATATACATATTCATTACTAAAAGAATTTTTAACTAAAATTTTCATAACTAATGGGTTCGAATATATATATATATATATAGGGGAGGGATATTTTGAGAACCATGTTGAGTTTTAAGAACTTAAGAATTCACTTCTAGGCCACACATTTAATTAAATGGATTGGAATATGTGGTTGAGATTAAATCTGGCAAAAAAGTCAAAGTAGGAGAGATAATAAATATGTAAGTGGTTACACTAATTTTTACATCCGTTACACATGTGTAAAAAGTCGACTCGGTGCGTAAAAAATTCTGTAATTTTTTTACGTTTATGTAACTTACATATATTACGCATGTGCAAAAAAAATTCGAAAAAAATTCTGTAATCGTTACACTGAATTCTTTCGAGTTCTTAAAACTCAAAGGGGTTCTTAATTGAAATCTCTCATATATATATATTTTTAAATGACACTGGGTTCACTCGCCGAAAATGAACGGGTTCGCTCGTTGGTTCGACACTATAGGTTATATATAAACCAAAAAAAGATCGGGTTCGGCCGAACCCGGTGGCCACAATGTGGCTCCTCACTGCTAATCGCCAAATATGTGAGAAAGAGATGTAAGAAAAAATATGGAGATCATATTAATTATTTCTATTATATAAAGAGACACAATTAGATATATATATAGAAAATGATAACTTAAAGAAAAAGACTAATATATAATATATAATGGGTATTTATAACCATATGAAAATTTTCATTTTGTTTTAGACCATAAAATAACTTATACATGGCTTTTAATCATATACGAATAAATCTAAAATAGTAAGATAGTTATAGCTCTATGCAATATAGTGACGGAACGAGAACTTAATTCAATTCTTAGGTGGGGTATGGGATAAGATTTTTTTTCTATTGATACAAAGCAGTTAACTTTTGATTAATTGTGGAGTTCTACACTCATCCATTATTATTAAGCGCACAAAACTTGTTATGAAAAGAAAAGTATTCATATTCTTATAAAAAAAAGGTTTCATTCTCTTTCCCGACCGTGTCACAATGTCAAGGTTAGGATTTGCAATATATGTGGTTGTATTTAAATAATAAAAAGAACATTAGTTATATTAAATTTAAGAATAAAAAATAGAATTTACGTCATCATTCCACGTCAACATAAAAAGAAAAGATAAAAAGATTTCATTTTGAAAAAAAAAATGTTAAAAAAAACATATTAAAACTTATAATTTTAAATAAAATATAAAGTTTAATAATTTAATTAAAATATCGTTTAAACTTAATTGACTTGATTGAATCACTTTAAAACTTGATAACTATTTTATAAAATTATCCTATTATATATATATCAAGAAATCTTGAATATCAACAAAATTATTGCAACATGTTGCAGTCCATAAGTCGTGACTCGTGACCGCGACGTTTGCTGATTAAAAGATTAGTTGAACAAAGTGACGGTGGGACCAGGTGATTAACGTGAGGGTTAGAATGTCACCTCACTTCACTTATATATTTATAAATTATAAATAAAAGAAGCAAATAGGAAAAAGATAAAGACGTCAATGTTATGTTGGGACCCACACCTAAATATAGAAAACATTAAAGGTGGGCCTCAACTTCCATTTAAAATCGTCGGTGGTCTAGTGTCTGCCGGTTCACCTGGTCCAGCACCCACTTTAGCCCAGCCTCAAAACTTAAAGCAAAACATCTTATTAACACGACTGGTGGCCATGGGTTTTCCCTTTGGTGTTTTCTTCTGGGTGCAAATATAAAAAGCATTAAACTAATACGAACGTCCGAAATTTCGTCTAAGACCCGAACTTGGGCATTTGAGATTGGTATGCCTAATGGCTTGCTGTGGAGTCTGATTAACAGATCGTATTTACAAGTCTAAAGTAATTTTTTTAGACTGAATCCAAACATATGGACATTGTATAGGTTCGTATAATGCTTTTGTATGTAACGTTTAGTTTACTTGTCCAGTTGTCATAACTGGTATTTAAGTGTTTAATGCTATTTGGTAGTTTCTAGCATTTTGAAAGGTTTTTTTTTTTTTTAAATAAAATTTGGTTTTAAAAAACTATCTAATATATAGTACATTCTGCGTCTAATTTCACTCCTTTGTTTACAACGGGACTCAAACACTAGACCTCCATGAGATGGAGCTTCTTATAACAACGTCCAACGATATATCATCGGGATAAATGTCATTTGACACATGTAGATGTATTTTTAGATGATTTATACTTCCTTTTTTAACACAGGAAATTCTAATAACTTTCAAAAGAAATAAGTTATTTATAGGGAGAGATTCGCATGTTGTCAGATAATGAGAGTTAGATCACCGCGACCTTAAAATCAACGTGTATAGGTAAGCAATAAATGACTTCAAGAAAGTCAAGCCTTGAGGAATCCCGGTACGTGTTATTTATTAATTTAATCAGAATACATTACCAGTCATTCAAAAGAATAAATTATTTGGTTTACCTTTTGTACATATCCTAAATATTTTAACAATGTTTATAAATATTAGATGCGGGACACATAATTAGGAAAATGCTACAAAACAATCACTGATAGGAACATTAGAAGTGTAGAATGAAACTTGCATAAATATTTATAAATCGGTAAATTTTGAAGATAACTATTAGTTTGATATATTTACTTTTTGGCTTTTCAAGTTTTATAGCGAGATATGTAATGCATTTAATTTGAAACGCGCAAATAAAAATATCGTTATATCCAAATTAATACTTCTTTTACTTTTTTTAACTTTTTAGAAAGTAACTATTTAACCAAAGGTAGCTTATTAATTACTTTGTACTTTTGTGGGGTAAATAACTTGATGGCACCACTTGTGAATAATTTTAATTTTGAGCAATTATCTCGTCATTGTTGCACCCTTGATTATAAAAGAAGCTCACCACCACACTTAATTTCCACCATTGTCACACAACAGAGAGCAAAAATGGCTCTCAAATATCTCATCTTCTTCACTCTCTTCTCCCTCTCAGCCATTGCTTCTTCACTTGCCGACACCGAGTCAGACCCTGGCCTCATCCTTAACTTCTACAAAGATTCATGCCCCCAAGCCGAAGACATCATTAAAGAACAAGTCATGCTTCTTTACAAACGCCACAAGAACACTGCTTTCTCTTGGCTCAGAAACATCTTCCATGACTGTGCTGTTGAGGTACAAGACATTATTATTATTATTATCTTGTTAATATTATTGTGTGACAAGTTTACAACACTTGTGTTTACTGCAGTCATGTGATGCTTCACTGCTTTTGGACTCAACAAGGAGGACACTGTCTGAGAAAGAGACAGATAGGAGCTTTGGACTTAGAAACTTTAGGTATCTTGAGACAATCAAGGAAGCTGTTGAGAGGGAGTGTCCAGGAGTTGTATCTTGTGCAGATATACTTGTACTTTCTGGAAGGGACGGAATCGTTGCGGTAAATTCGACCACTTTACTGATGTTTTAGCATAAAGTTATACGGGCGAATAGCTTCTGTATAACACACCACTGTCACATATGTCATATTGTCAGCTATGCAATCGTATTCTTTTTTAAAGACCGTATAAATTTTGCAGACTGCCTTAAACGTCTAGTAAAATAGCTCGTATAAATCATTAATTTATTTTCATACGGGTGAGTATAACATTTTTCACATATCTTATGAGCGAGCCATCTGTATAACTATGTAAAAAGTTGTACATATCTTTATGCATTCTTGTCGGTGCTTTACTATTTTTGGATATTACTATTTACTACAAGTTTTTTCAAGTGACATCCTCTATGTCACTAATTAGTTAAGAAATCTTGATTTGGATTCTCCTATGATTATGAACATGATCATATATATGTTTTAATTTTAGTTTTAAGTTGTACCTTTATCTAATAAAGAAATCTTGATTTTGGATTCTTTGATTAACATCATATGTTAAGCATTAGTGAGTTGTACTCTCATTGTGTCTATTCCTACAAGAAAGTTGTGGTCTAGAAGGTTAGAAAAAGTGGCAAATCTACATAAAAAATCATACAAATACTTGTAATTTATGAAATAAAGATTGAACTTTGTTTTAGTTTTTGTCATTTATATGTGAAATTTGTGTTGTTAATTTGATTTATGGCAGCTTGGTGGGCCACACATACCTCTAAAAACAGGGAGAAGGGATGGTAGGAAGAGCAGAGCTGATATTTTGGAGCAATATCTTCCAGATCACAATGAAAGCATGTCTGTTGTTCTTGAGAGGTTCAATAGCATTGGCATTGACACCCCTGGTGTTGTTGCTTTACTAGGTATATATATATATGTACAATATTCACACCGTCTCAATCTTCTATATAAGAGGCCTAAAACAAATTATAAAATCGGGGACTTTTTCATTAAAAATATATATTTTGGAAGTTCTTGTACGCAATTTGCTACCCCTGCAAGCGAACTCCATAGAGTTTTGAATACCTACAAGGGACGTGTTAGATTTGGTTTAAAAAATCTGCGGAGTTTGCTTGCCATATCAACGAGCTTCAAAAAATATTGTCAGAACCTACGTGAGCTCGCTTGTAGGTATAGCGAACCAAGGTACAAGAACTTTTAAAAACGTCCAAAAATCAAACTCCAAAATATATTGTACAACTTGCATGAGTTCGCTTGTAGGGGTAGCGAACTCAATAGAAATTATATAAAAAAATCATAGAAATTATATAAAAAAAAATCATAAGATGCTAATCAATAGAAATTATATAAAAAAAATCATAAGATTAGCATCTAAGATTTCAAAAGTACACTAAATCTTATACCAGCTACTAATCCAAAAAAAGTCAAGTTTAATAGTGGTTTTCTTGAAATAGGTTCTCACAGTGTGGGTAGAACACATTGTGTGAAGTTGGTGCATCGTCTATATCCGGAAGTGGACCCTGTTCTTGACCCGGGTCATGTTGAGCACATGCTCCACAAGTGCCCGGACGCAATCCCAGACCCGAAGGCCGTACAGTACGTGCGAAATGACCGTGGTACCCCTATGAAACTCGACAACAATTATTACAGAAACATATTGGACAACAAGGGCTTGTTGCTTGTGGACCACCAATTGGCAAATGACAAGAGAACTAAACCTTATGTGAAGAAAATGGCAAAGAGCCAAGATTATTTCTTTAAGCATTTTGGAAGAGCCATCACCATTCTGACTGAGAACAATCCACTCACTGGCACTAAAGGTGAGATTAGAAAGCAGTGCAATGTTGCAAACAAACACCATTGAAGAAAAGGCTTCTTTAGTTTGTGCTTTGGTAATGATGTGGAGAATAAGAAGATGATGATGATGCATGATGGTGTGAGCATCATGATGGCTTCAAATGTGTAGATGTAGGGCATGTTTTTTTATATCTTTTCAGTTTCATATGTTTTAAGGAAAGTGAATGAATGAATGTAGAGTATGGGTGGATGGATGATGGTGGTGTTGAGTATGTATGAAGCATGCATAGATGGTTGTTTAATCACATACTTTCTTTGTTTATGTGTTCATGGTGATGGCCACTTGTCATGATAATGCATAGCTCTAGTGAGGAAGAAAGATCCATTCAAGCAACCTGTGAGGACCATAATGGATGTAGTTAATAACATAAAAACAAATATATCCTAGTCAAATGATGAAGGTGTATTTTCTTGCCTCTCTAAAACCATACCAAAAATAGTAAAATACTATCAAAGTGGGGCATTAACAAATTAAACCCTAAACCATGTGTAATGAAAGAGAGTTAGTGACCAAGTTATAATCATTTTGCAATCATAGCTAATATAATTTGGATGGGCCAATCACTATGGTTCAAAATTGAAGATGGTGGTGATGTCGGGCGCCATTGGACTGGTGTTAATGCCGTCCCCTTCCCTTGGGTCGTAACGGTGTGGCACCCTACCTTTGTGACATGATGGTGGGTGGCATCCACCGCACTTGGTCTAAATGTTAAATCTTTCTGAACCCTCTAATTTACAACTTTATTTGCTTAGCTGATTTGTATGGTACAAGTAAATAGTGCATATGGCAACACACCTTCAACACAAGCATCAACTAGACATGCTCCGAATTGATATCCTAAGGGTGGACGGAGTAGAAGAAAGCAACAACGTACGAGGGTATTCTCCCGAATTAGAGTGGACACAAAGGAGTGGGAGAGGAGTCGAGGATGCGAGAACCCCATTCCGCAACTTGGAACGAAAACAGGATGCGAGAACCCCATTCCGCAACTTTGGAACGAAAACGGCACCTTTATTAGGCTAATTCAATAATTGTGAGTGGCTTGATGTTAAATAGATTGGTTACCTTTCTACACCACTGCCACCTAGTGGGGTTCTAAACTTGAAATCTCCTTAATTGTTTGTAAGCATTGATATTAATTTAGGTCCCACCATGTGCCATAGGATCCCATAATTAACAGGTACCCACAAATGGTTTTATAATAATCCAATTAGTGTCAAACAAGAAGCAACAAGTGGTCCTAACAGATTTATAATTTAGGTTATACTTTATGTATAATGATGGCAAAAAAGCAAAATGAATTTTATATTAATATTTAAATGTGTTATCATTAACTATTTATATTAAAGATTAACGTTGTAAACAATATGAACTTATGGGTAACATAAGGTTTGGATTGAAAAAATATATAAATAAAAATCATTTAGAGAAGCCATCTTTCTCAAATGTTTCACACAATACATTCAATTAGTGTTTTATTAAAGTTATTTAAAACTTTATGTAAAACACTTTACTTTCATATCAATTTTTATATTATGATTTAATGGCGTGAAATTTTGCATTTTTTTATAGGTTACAAAATTGTAAACTTGTAACGTGTCACTAACCGTCGGATCAAGTGTATGATAATTAAATGTTGAGGATCAATGGTGCAATATTAGAAAAGCGGAAGGACCAAACGCGCAATTAAGTCTAAGGGTATGTTTGGTAGGGACTTTTAGGAGCTTCTAGCTTCAAATATTTAAAAAAAAAAAAAAAACTCATGCTCGATAAAAATTATTGTTTGGTTGAAGGAGCTTAAAGTTTTTAAGTTAGGAGAAAATGCTTGAAACTAGACTCCTACTGGTAGCGTTTAAAAAACTACGACCTTTTAGTCTTTAAAATTACTTAAATAATCTTTCAAGATATATATAACTTTTTTTCTCATCAAAATTCACCGGACTCATCCACAACTTTATTCTTATATCCTTTTAAAATTTAAATGAGCTAATTAAAAGCTCAAATTTAGAGTTAATATTTTGTGTTTTTTTTTCTTTTAACCTAGTGCCAGTCGCCGTCCTTTGATCGGTTTTTCACCTTTTTACTTTTTGTCGATTTGTTGGGTTTTTTTCTTGGCCTTTTGAAGTCTCATAAATTAAGGTATGAATATGAGGTGTAGATAACTCCATGGCTTTAATTTTGATTTCTTAGTTACTAGTTATTATTATTCTAATATATTACTTAGTACTATACATAACAACTTTTGTTATTATATTTTGTTTTATGGGCCTAATTTAGTGATAATATACATTATTTAAATTAGAATTTATTACTTTATATAGTTGTTTACAATATTTCTTTCTAGTTATTTATGCATGTAGAGGCGCGTCAATAAAAAAAATAATATGATGATAAAATTACCAAATTCACACACACACACATTGTGTGACTACGTTTAATATCATGTTTTTTTAGTTTTACTCATTTTGATCATTTTGTACATTTTATTAAAAGTTTCTGCTACTCTGTCAAACACCTAAATATATCTAAAAAGATACAACTACTATCCATCAACTAATTTTTCCAAGCATACCCTAGTCAAATATATAAAAGTCAAAAGGGGGGACGCAGTTTACTTATTTAGAAGCATAATTAGGTCAAATTAGACCAAAAATATTTTGGGCTTAGAGTGGAAAGGAAATCGGTTGGGCCCATAAAATGAAATGGGTTGGGCCTCACAGATCTTTAATCCATAAAAAGTAGTTTGGGGTTAATAAAACTGAAGTTAGGAAATGGCATTAAAACACTTGTATAAACTTATTTTGACCTTTGAGTACTTAAAATGTGGGAAATCATTTGGGATGAAGTTTTTGATTAATTTTGGCTGAAAATTAGGTGCTCGATTTTTCTTAGAAATTGGTAAAATTAAAAATAAAACAGTTTAAATGAAAAACTATAATATAAGAACTAAGTTAAAATATGCAAGAACAAGATGCAACAACTTTAATAGGTTTAAACATACAACTTCGAGTATCAATCTCTCATTCATTTTAATTTTGGACGCAATTTGATTTGTTATGAAGCCCTCACATACTAGAACACAAACCAATAAATCATATTTGATTCGTTATAAACCATATCTTTACACTTAGTGGAAAAAAAGCTAATTTTTTTTATAACCATTTTATAATCTCCAAAAATTTGTTCCTCTTTGTAAAATTGATAACAAAATCAACGGTCTCAAAAAGCTTGTTTGTGTACAACAGGCTAGTTTTAAAATGAAGGTTTAACAGTTGTTTAAAAACTAAGCATACCCATCCCTATATACTGAATGCACCCTCTGATTAGAGGTAAAAAAAGGTTGATGTGACTGATTTAGTAAGAAGAGGGAGTATATTCAGTAAAAAACAACATGAAGCATGTACATTAAGCACAAATATCGGTGGTCTGACACGTTACGAAGGTTATAAAGCATTCCAGATGTATATCACAATCATGTTATACAAACATACATCATCAGTAACTATGACCATATGTTATGAGTAAACATACAAACAAAACTCATTAATCCAAATGAAAACAACAAAAGCCTCATCTACATAAAATACCAAGGGCATTTATAAAAACATCAAAACAGTTTGGCTTGATGTGTGGTTCCACCTCTCATCATGTTGCAAAACTCCTCATAGTTGATTCTTCCATCCTGTTAAAGAAAAACAACATTTATCATATCATATTATTATTACTTATTAGTACCGATTATTCCAAACTACTTATATAAACGATGATTACATTATCAGTATCCACTTCAGAAATGATATCCTTGATAGTAGCTTCATCACCCATGTCATATTGCTTCATGGCGGTTTCTAGCTCATCCATGGTGATAAATCTGTCATCATCATACCAGTTTAGATCACAATCCACATAAACTACATGATTTTATTATTCTTGGATCAACGGTGTGAATTTCTAACACGATACAAACAAAACACGAATTTCACAGGTTTGGGCTTAGCATGAAACCAGTTCGGGTTGATCTTGCAAACACGTTTAGCTAAACGGGCCATGTTCGTGTCAACCCAATGGATTTGCAGGTTGACCAATTTAAACAATTTGTTTTTTATTTTATTTTTTCAAAATGTGTTTTATCTTGTATATATACTGGTTGCGTATTGCACACCAATATTTAATACTTAAAAGAGAAATTGACACCAGATTTTATAATTAAAACGTAATTGTTATAAATTTGCATTTTTTGCTGTAAAGATATAATTTTGCATATACTAATATGCGGAAAAAAAACATACAAGTGAAACGGGAATATTCAAGATTTTATCTTTTGTGTAGGTTTGGACACGCCAACCCACAAATGCAACCCGTTTGGCACCCCTACTCTTGATCCAAGAAAGACCTTTGACTTTAGAAGTCAAACTTAAGACTTTGCAAATTCCAATTATATAGGGATTTCACGTTGAATTTAACACAAAAACAAACTATATTGTATTGTTTGTTGAAAGACTGGATACCAATTATCAAATTCGGTTTCAAAGTTTTAAAAATCCCATCAAATTTGAACTTTAATAAGAGCGTATATGACCTTGACTAAAAGTGTAATGTCCAATGGAACTAACCCGCTATTATCAGTATCAAAATGACAGAAGGCTTTATATAGATGCTCATCTCTTTCGAGCCTGTGGCGGTGCATGGTAGCGGTTATGAACTCAATGTAATCAATTGTTCCATTTCCATCCACGTCAGCCTGAAATATAGAAATAATTACTAAACCATATGAGAATATTGAACAAAAAGGAATTTTGTTTTCGTGATTTTAGCAACCAACTTTAAATTAAGTTACAAAATAGAAAATAACTTTAAAAGCATCTTTGAAATTATGTTTACTGTAAATGCTAGTTTTTCAAGTCACTGGTGTCTTAGATTCAATTCAATCATACCCAGTAAAATCCCACCGACAGCAGAGCTATAGGTAGGGTCTGGGGAGGGTGGGATGTAGGCACACCGTACCTCTATCCAAAGGAATAAAGAGGTGGCTTCCAGAGAGACCCTCGGCTCTAAGAACATGTGTATGAAAAAAAAAAAAAAAAAAAAAAAAAAAAAAAAAAGTTTAACAGTTATATAAAAAAACTACTACTAATTATAATAATATTAATAATAAGGTCGCAGTTTAACCGCAATATAAAAGCTAATAATAATAATAATAAAATATGTAAGGGAAATACCATTATGGTAAGTGACCTAAATAAGTTAAGTCTAAGCCCTAAGGTATTCAATTCTCTCTAGGAATCCTTAGCTTTAATCCTACTTCTCCACGAATTCCTATCCTCAACCATGTCCTCGGAGAGATTTAGGTCTATCAAATCATGCCTAATCCTCTCATCCCAAGTCAATTTCGGTCGTCCTCTACCCCTCCTCCCCTCTATAGATGTAACGTAAAATTGTCACTCTAAAAACTCAAAGATGCATTTACTGCGCATCTTAAATTGACTTATCTTGTTTGACAACAATATTATTGCGGCTGATGGCGTACATTTAATTACTGATTGTAGCAACAAATGCTAAGGGTAAAATTGGCATTCTACTAACTCAAATCATTTTTAGCTGATTTTTCTAAGTGCTGCTACTTGCTACTAGGGGTGACTGGGTGTAAACAAGCCAAGCCACTTGTGAGCCACTTGATATCGGCTCGCTAATAGCTTGAAACGACCTGAGTTTACGCAAACTCAAGCCTAAAGATAAGCTGCTTGTTTAATAAACGAACCCCAGCCCGTGCGCAAGCTTCACTTATTGAGCTTGAGCCAGCTCGCAAGCCTAAACTAGCCTACTATTGGTATGATTTTGTTTCATATATTATGTGTATATAAAAAGCATAATTATAATATAAATTTATTAACAAACAATAAACATGTTGAGCTTGAGCCTAAGCCCAGCTTGAGCCAGAAAAACTACTGATGAGCAAAGCTCGAGTTTACACCCATACTTTCTACATGGCGTCTTATAGTGTGATTTAGAGTTTAGAGTATATGCCGTGCCGTGTTGCCACATGAAATATAATGATGTGACTTGCATGGTATCAACCATTTCTCTAATGTAAACTCGGTCAAAATCAGGCTAAAATCAGTAATAAGTTGTTAATTTGTTTCTATTGCACCTAACTTAAGGTTAGTTGCTAAAATTTACAAACATATAAATAAAGATTATATTATACTGGTGTGCATGAAACCAAAATAACCGAACCCAAACAAAAACAACGGTTTGGTCTTATGTTTCGTAAACCCGAATTTTCAGTTCGGTTTCAGTTTGCATGTAATTGAAGCCGAACCAAATTTATGAAATTTTCATTTTCAAATTTAAATGTTAAGTACAGTAATTTGTAAGAATTTCATAACTAACGCAACCCAATTATATAATATTCAAATAATGTTTAATCAACAAAATCAGTTAGACCCAAATTTATTACTTTTGGCCAGCTTCTGTATCGTCCGAAAAATTTCAAGCTCAAATGGTAAAACCAAACCCAAACAGAACGGTTTTCAAAAATTGAAAAAACTGAATTTTCGGTTTTTGGTTCGGTTTGAGTCAAGACCGACATGAACTGACTCTTGCACACCCTTACAAAATATAAATAAAGAACTCACGGCTTCCATGAGTTGTTTAACTTCTGTTTCTGAAAGCTTGGAGCCTAGCCGAGCTAAACCCGTCTTCAATTCCTCGTAAGTGATTGAACCGCTCTTATCGGTGTCCATGTTCACAAACATTGCTTTCAAACCTTTAATTTCTTCTTCAGACATACCTTCAGCAATAACCTGAGCACGTTTTCAAATAACACGTTAAAAAATTTAACTATATTATCTGGTTAGTCACATATGAATGATGCAAGGAGACCAAAATGTGGGCCCACAAAATAGACATAAAAAGTCTGAAGCTTACTTTCAAAGCAAGTTTCTTGAGCTTATTCATTGCTCTGAATTGTTTCATTCTAGACAGAACCGCGCTATCTATCGGTTTGTCTAATGCTTCTCCGCCTTCTCTGAGCCATGGATGCTCTACATAAACAAAGAATAATAATATTAATAATAATGAAACAACTATGAATAAAAAATGCAGATGGTATTAGTCATTACGGTAAGAAAGTTGAGAAATCCATGCAAGTGTAAGATGCACGTGAGCAATGCAAAACCAATTAATCTTATAATTTTTTCACAACAATTCTCTCCATTCTCTTATTGTTTATTACGTAATGTTTTAAAAAGTTTTAATTAATATTAATCTTATATTTATATTTTATTTAGTAAGTAGTTGTTTTAAAATTATAAATAATTATTGTATTAAAAATTAAATTAAAGGATGAGTGGGTGAGTGAGGAGGGTGATAATGTGGTGAGGTCGCAGTGAGTTGAAGTGCAACTCGTTTACAGAAATGCACATTAAAATAAACTAATAACGAATACCAAGAACTTGGGTGGAAGTATATCTCTTTTTTGGATCTTGCGTTAACATTTTACGAACAAGATCTTTTGCGCTCCGTGATATCGAGGGCCATGGTTCACTTTCAAAGTCAATTTCCCCTTCTAATATAGCATCAAATATTCCCTTTTCCGTCTCTACAAACACATATCATATAACGAAAAGTAATTAGCATTCACTGAAACAAAAACAAAGAAAAATGGTAATATATATATTTTACCTGCCCAAAACGGAGGCACACCGCTTAATAAAATATACAACATTACACCTGCACTCCATATATCTATTTCCTTCCCGTAGCTACGCTTCAGTACTTCCGGAGCAACATAGTATGCACTACCAACTATGTCGCGGTGTACCTTCCCTGAAAAATATTTCCAAAAATCATATACGCTTTAATTGACATCAGGAGAATAAGATTTTTTCATTAATGATACACTTATGAAAATTAACTACTAAAGTAATATACGCTTTAATTGACATTCAAGAGGTTAATCAACTCCGCCGATTTGTCCAAACCAAATCAATTTGTCATAATTAGCATAATAGATTTACAACCCTAAAGCCCTATTTATATAAAAAGACATCCTAATCTAATACTTTAGGACAAGTTACTACCTCTAACTGATACAGGTAATAATTAAAAAGGAAATTAAATTTATCTACAAATAAAGAACTTCCCTTAGCAACTTAATTTGTTCAAGGTCTTCAACAATCAACAAAAATACCCCAAACTCTAATTAGGAAATCATCGAAATAACCAATTTGACAAAATGGTCTAAACTTTTTTCGTTTACGAAAATATATATTATATTTCTTATTTAATTAAGAAATCATTTTAGCCAACCAGAAGCTTCCACATGACACATCATGCTGCGCCAGATAAAAATCTGTTGCACGAGAATTAAAAGTTGTTGCGTCAAGTGATATCCGTCAAACACTTGTTTGATTTGAAAATTTTAAATTAAAGTGCTATTTTGTCAAACTCATTGGTCAAAATGGCCATTTTGACCAATTTTTCAATTCTAGCAGACAATATATGTGGGACAATATATAAACCGCCATACGAGAACATACAGAATCTACCTAGTACCTAAAACACAATTACTTGTATAATCTAAATATAAACAAACAATAACATAAATAAACTTATATCTACATATCTTTATACGGTTATACCTTCTTCGATAAACACCGACAACCCAAAATCGGTAGCTTTCAACATCGAATTCGGATCCTTGCTAGAAAGCAAGAAATTTTCAGGCTTTAAATCTCTATGCATCACACCCATAAAATGACAAACATGAACAACATTAACAATCTGTCTACAAATGGCGGCTGCAGCTTTCTCGGTATAATGTCCTTGAGCTATGATCCTATCAAACAGCTCACCACCTGCACACAACTCCATCACAAGATGAACAGATTGTCTGTCTTCATAAGCACCTTTAAACTCAACAATATTTGGCTGACCACTCAAATGCTGCATAATTTGAATCTCTCTTTTGATATCCTCTTTATCATTCTTGCTTGCAAGCTTTCTTTTCAAGATTGACTTGCAGGCATAAGTTTGACCAGTTGAATTCTCTGTGCAGAGATAAGTCACACCAAACTGACCTCTACCCAATTCTTTACCAAGAGTGTAGTACCTTCTTATGTCCTCAAATGGCTTACCCAAAATGGTGTTAGGGTTTGATGGTTGAACAGGTCTAGGGTTTGGTGGTGGTGGGGTTGGGTTGGCAGGTGGCGGCGGCGGCTGCTGACGTGGCTGGTGGTGTTGCTGCTGCTGCTGGTGATTGATTTGTTGTTGAGGTTTGTAGCCATTGGAATTAGGGTTTTGGTGATTGTTCTTGGTGAAACAGCAACCCATTGTTGCAGATCAAGAAAAGATTGAAAAGGGTGTTAATTTAAGAGCAAATGGAAGATGGGCATTGGGATTATAGGATAAAGATTGAATCTTGAATGTAAAGATTTGATTTTTATGAAGAAATTTGATAGCTTTTTTTAGGGGTTTTGGATGAATTTGGGGGAAAAAAGCAAGTGAAGGTGGAAAAGTAGAAGAAGGTGAGTTGGATTAAAGAGTAGAGGTGATGAAACATTTGTTTTGACTTTTTGACTACGCGTGTTTGTAGGACACTACGGTCTTTGTTTGGTACAACTGTTTGTAAGTGGCGGCTTACATACATACCATGGTAAATTGATTTAACACATTCCAACTCAAGTACTAATTAATATGTTTGGTTTTTATGTTTTTAACAACATTTGAACCAACTCTGATATTAAGTGATACTTTCTGAGACAAAATGTCATTGTCCATTATGATGTTTTTAGGGCTTATTTAAAAGCCATGAAGGAGAAACCTCATTAATGTAAGAAAATACTTTTGAGTAAAGTTTCATTTCTAAGACCATAAAATCTCAAGTCCTACCTACCACCTCCCATGTCATTTGACCAAAAGATCAACTGAATTGTATGGTTTATTAACGAGGAGGTTTATCAACGGCGAAATTAAATATTTGTTGTTTGAATGGAAACTTCTTAGGAGATCACTCATCATTTGATTATTCTCACTCGAACACGTTTAATTGATTGTAGAGTTCTCATCTTATTCATAGTCATTGCTTGCAAAACATGTTGGTGATACTTAAAATGGTGTATTCCTTATAACTGAGCCTCCCTCATTTAAACAACATGGAACATGACGATGTGAAATTTGTTTAAGGTACCACATTAAACTCGCTTATCAAAACGACTTGTTTTTGTATTTCTATAAATTTATATATCTACAATTTGATTTCCAGGCTCTTGGTGGCAGTGGTGTTGGCAAACAGTGGCGACGGTTACGGTGGTTGATGGTCATTGTTTACGGCGGCGGTCCTATGGCAGACGGTGTCGATGGTGGTTATAAACGGATTTTTGTGTGTTGTTGCCGGGTTTCTTGTGCCTCACCCTTTGTTCCACTGTCTTCTAACAGGTTAGATTTTTTTACCTTGCTTTTGACATGTTTTAATCTAAAGTATCTCAAGATGATATGTTTCTTTCTTTGTTCGTTTATGAAAGAACACCACCGTTCAGATCGTTGTTCCAGCAATGTTGACCAGAGGAATAACTAGATCAAAGATAGGACCGCCATTGGTTATTGTACAAGGGGTTATTGGCAAAAGCTTAATCGCCCGGGTTCACTTTTTATCTCTGTTATTCTATACTCATCTGCTGTGATTAATATTTAATTTGGAGATTTTAAAGTTTAGGTGGTGAATTGATGGTTATTGGTACTAGACTTAAAATTAGGGTTTGTACTTTGAACTTAGATGTATTATTAAATGGCATTAACAACAATTATGTTTTTGTTTTTGTTTTCTTGGTTAGGAAGACTTGCAGAATTTATCATTTGGTGGTGAAAAGAGCGACAACTTGATATGAATATTGAGGGAAACTTAAGGTCACAAGGTGAAATAATAATCTTTATGGTTGCATTTCCATCTTATTAATTTGCTTTCTTGTTCTATTGATTTTGTAACTATTAAATTAAATGCATGAGAACACTCATTTGATATGGCAAAATATGTTTTTATTGTAGTTGTATTTTCTATCAGAAGCTGTCATCCATATCTGTTTGGTGTGCTTTTGTGGTTGATTTATAATGGATGACCGTATTATTACTTTAGGGTGAATTTTACTTTTTGCTTCATAATTTAGTAGAAAGTGTTGTTTCTTGCTTTACGGTACGTCATTCGTTTGTCATATACAACAAACTAATCCTCTAAGCATGTCACAACGTAAACGACAACATCGGAATTCTCAAATGCCATCTGCTCCATTACTAATGTTAAGCAGTGACATGAAGTAAACCATGAACCTCACTCATTATATCGCATATACTGTCTCGATGCAGACATCACAAATAACATCACACAACCAAAGTTGTGATCTACAACGAGAATGGCGGGCTTTCTCAAAACTGATTGTCGAGTGATGATTCTGGACATGGGACATGTCAACCAAAAAAATCTTCCCACATGTCAACTAAAAAATCTTCCCACTGCAAATATATTGAATACAAAAAACAAAAATAGATGCATGTTGCATGCAACCATACGATGATACGAATACAAAGTTATTAGAGTAGTAGAGTTTAAAATTCAATAAAGTTCTTAATCAAAAAACTTTAAAAGTTTAGTCTTAATCTCCATTCATCATCTTGTTCATCTTCAAAGTTTAGTCCAAGTCTTCATCATCTTCATAATCTTCGTCACCATCAATCGGTTCGATTCGGTTTTTTTGTTTTTTGAAAATGGAAAACCGAACTAAAACCGAAAATTCGTTTTTTCAAAAATACAAAAATTAAATGTCGGTCAATGCATCGGTTCGAGTTTTTCTGTTAATTCGATTTCGATTCGGTTTTCTGCTCACCCATAACGCCTACCAATGACACAAATCAATCCACCTCAGCTTCCTCATCAACAAGCCTGCCACCACTAATACCAGATCCTAAATCCAATATGTTGTTGCAAGAAACAACAGGTACAGGGCAACTTACTTTGACAAACTACTACACCAACTTAAGTTAATGAGGATAAACGAAAAAAAATAGACTTTCAGTTGTCATATTGCCCGGCGTAAACAAGCGAAAGTAAATATGTTTTACCTAGCTGGGTTAATAGAAAACATGGTGACAATGAAACACATGTATACTTTCGCTTGACGACCTAACCATGGTTTTTACATAAGAAGAATTGAAGCAACAAACTCCATCAACTGACAACTTAATTTTCACAAATCTTTTCAAAACATGTTTAGGTTGTGTACGCATCAATCAGTGAGTACAAAAACCTTGTTTTCTTTTTACTCTCATCTTCTTGCTGACCACCTGACACGACATAAGTCATGCTGATATTTTTTTTTTTTTTTACTTCCGTCTCTTACTAATTGATCGATAGCGTGCTCTTGATTTGGGATTTTAGGTTTACATGATACTGCTTTGTTTGTTTTAAGGCTCATCAGTTATTTACTTCTTGTGAATTCTTAAATGTCTAGTATGATTTAATTGTGTATGTTTAAAAGCATATCTTTATGGTGTTTGGTTATCGTTGAATGTTTTTGGACTTAGGTTATGAACGGGTTACTATTCAATTTCTTTTACCTTAGTTTGGGGATTGTGAAATTTGTTTTGCTATTTGTTTATAAATTTCTAAGGACTATGATATAAAATGTGGATGCTTGAACACAACCTTTAACGACGCTGGATGTGTTTTCATAAGTCTACATCTAATAGGTTATTTCCGTTCTACAATAGGCTATGCTAAGATAGGCTGATAGATGCCCCCGTTTCTTTAAGGTTCTTTTCTAGCTTATCATCATCATCATCATCGTACTCAGTAAATCCCACAAATAGCAAAGC